>NW_025534033.1:0-299035 GCF_020615455.1 Coregonus clupeaformis
TAATATTCCCTACTGGATATATTAAAAGCTGATAAACCTGTTAGCATTACTATAATACAATTCATTCGGTGGTGTAAAAAAAAGCACAGCCTTATTAAGCAGACCTCCTTAGGGGGTTGAAATGAATTCATACTTCTGAAAACAAACTGGAGCCTCCTCTCCCAGAAGAGGAGATGAAAAGAGAGGTCAAAGTAGTGGGAGAACAAACACGTCAATTAGGGAAGACAAGCAGGCGTGAAGCTCTGCAGCTCAGACTGTCTTCACAGAGACCCAGGAGACCCACTGCCTTTAACAAAGCACCAAGGAGCTAATAAGGAAATAACATGTGGGCCTTGTGAGTTGTGTCTGTAATCTGTTGACAAGAGGTCAGAATAACTGTCGCCATCTTTACCACAAAATATATTTTACGTGCAAATCACTGCCTCACAAAGCCAATACACAACTCTGATGTGGAAGCTCTACTATTGATAAGGATTGTAAGCCTCTTTCCATCCCTCGATTTGGTTTAATGTATCCCAGCAAAGCTTTTCATTACTTTTATGCTCAGTCCCATTATATTTCTGAAATATTATTAACAATGTCAACTACTGCACTTTTTATTCACCCAGACAGAGAATATGCATTAAACCTGAAACAATAAAATAACTGTGCTATGAAAATATATTTATTCTTTATTCATGGTAAATGTAAATATAACAGAATAGTTATCCCAGCCGGCGGTGTGGCTCTGTGACATGGGATATAGCTGTGTGGGGTGTAGTATCTTGGAGAGATCATGTGGGTGTTTGATGAAATGGGGCAAAGCAGAGCTAATGGAGATGCTGTGTAAATCCCATTGGCAGGGCTGGCGTGGACCTGGCTACAGAAATACACTGAAAATACTCTAGATCAGTATACCTAACTCACAGACTAGTGCAAAATCGCACATATAGGCCTATGTTACTGAAACATATGTACCTATACTGTATGTGCAATTATTAAAGTCATTATTGATCTGAAACCAATTAACATGTTATTGGCGACATCAGTATGAAATATGAAAAAATGATGTCTTTATATGTTCAATGGAGAATACAACTATAATGTTTGGTATAGACTACGTTCTCTGTATCGCTGGTACTCATTTGTTGTGTTTAGGGAGTAAGAATGAGTAAACAATATCAATATGGTCCTGGATGTGGTTGTGGTATGTAAAATAGCCTTTTGCTTTTGTCCTGGAAAGATCAGTGTATAAACACTCTATACCTTTTCTTAAATGTGGATAAATGCATGATGTTTGTTCTTTAACCATTAGGTCAAATTCAATTAAATAATATTTGGGAATATAATGTGGAACACTGCATTGTGATCAAGGCTATGTTGACGATCTGAACATATACAGTATGATACGTTGGAAATGTTGGTAATGTTAAGTGTCATGTACCATAAGAAACTGCTCATGTTGGGAATGTTAAATGTCGTGTACCATCCACAAGCTTTACAGCAGTTGCCTGAACTCTCTGTTGCGGACATCCTCATTTCGAAGAGGTGTTCTCACGAAACTGACTGTCCGGACCGAACAGTCGGAGATACAAACTAAACGAACACGAAAGTGTTGGTTGTTCTGCTCTACGAAGCACACAAGCTTCAGGGGAGTCGTCTGAAGGTAACCCAATACCGGGCTGTAAAAATGGCAAAATGTGCCACTAATAACATGACCAGATTGCCAGATATAGGACAGACTCTTCAAAACCTTATTCCTTATGATTTATTTTTTGACTGTCTGTTTTGCCATATACAAATGTGTTATTCAATGTGTTTCTATGGCCTATAGCAGTAAAGACCAAATTCAATGTTTCATCAAATCATTTTTTAAAATATATATATATTTTTTTATACCCACAGGGTCCTAAAATTCAAAATCAAATGGCTAAATGATCAATTTTATGACCGTCTTAAAACAATTACATATGTTAGCTTAGTAGATATTGCGATCTAAGGGCTTAGATAGATCATTGCAGAATAAAACAAGGACTCCGACCCATATGTATCTAAAATACATTTTAATCTTGCTTAGATTCACAATTGTTACAATATTTAGATTCTTTGATCTTTTTCCTTTCACTCTTTAAACATACTGTACAATTAATGACATGTAAAGAAGTGTTCTACATCAAGGCACAAGACACAGCCATGGTCAGGGAAGCTTGTGGGGGCAGAGCTTGAATGTAGTCTCTGCCCCCCTGCGGTGTGCTGCTGACACAGGAGAGAGGAGGGGTGGGGACTCAGGGTCAAACTGTACATGTGCTCTAAGCCAAAACGGGAAAGAACCAATAAGGCCATTCTCACTTCCAACTGGCTTGTATAGAGTAATGATCTGGTGAAAATAGACATAACCGAAGTTTGTTCTTTATTTTTTGTTGTAATGTTTTCTAGGTTGTTTTATCTCCTCATGGTCATAGAGCAGAAATGAATATCGGTAACACAGAGTATGCAAGAGGTATGCAGGAAATTAGTCCTGTAGTTTGAAGGCTGTTTTTTTTAACAGTGAAGAGTTGTCATTTTCAGTTGTCTGTAGTTGGTTCAGGACAGGATGTATTGTTGTCTCACTGGAGTGCTAATACTCTGCAGGGAGAGAGAATGGAAGGAAATTACTGGTTATCCTCCTTTCTACTGAACTCTTACTCCCAACTTGTATTCATCCATAAGACACAGACCAAATTTGAAGGCCGGATAGTTACAAAGAGACTATCTGAAGAGTACTGAAGTAGAATCGATGTGGAAAGACAGAGGCTGGGGAAAGAGCATTAGAGATACAGTAGAGACAGACAGAGGTTGACAGTCAGAGGCACAGCAGTGGGAAGAGAAAGAAGTGTAGAATGTTGTCATACCATATCCCTGAGGCCTGTTGACACATTCACATAGGTGCTGTCATGGGGCTGTCTCTCCTTCGTCGTCCGAACGCCTTGGCGCCCACGTTGGTTGGGACGAAGTTGCTGTTGCCCATTCCTCCTGATCTGTTCAGGAAGTCAGCCAGGCGGTGGGTGACACATGTGGCAGTATTGCACGCACGCTTCTGTGCTGTAACGCTGCTTTTAGGAAGAGAAAGGACAGGTCATACATACCTCTCCTAAATTCAGGATTTATTACAGAGATACAAAATGTATAAATTACAATAAAAAGTACAAAGGTAATAAATTACTGTTTGCTGGAGAAAATGTATAATATATATCATCAAATTGAAAATGAAGACATTCACACATTCAGAGATCTAAACAATGAGATTCAGCTCAAATTAGTTATTCAACTTACCTCAAATGTATTGTGAATTTACATTTACATAGCAAATACATTGGGGCTTCACCAATATTGTTCAAACTGTTGTGAACTATTAAATATGTTAAATTGGCGTTGTTTCACTTGAATAATTAAGAAGGAAAATATGTTCTGGTATAAAAAATATGTTTATTAAACAAGAAACCTAGTCACGGTTGAAAGAAGCATTGATTAAGATTTTTGATTTGATTAACAATTGTAATATATTGTGAATGATCTGTATAATAAAGGGATATCATACACCTTAAGATGGGGAAGTGTAACTCGATTATTATTCACTTTCTAAATCTAAAGGATTGGACTCTGCTTTGTACTTATGTATCTTATTCTCTGTCAAAAAAGGGGATTTTAACAAAAGAAAAAGAGAGTAGGGACATTGCGGGACATCAAGGTTTCTCTGCAGTCAGTCAAGCAAGCAAGATCCACATGCATCAGCAATCATCAGGCTAGGATGGAACAGAACAGAGGGGTCAGGTTAACTAGGGCTGATGGAGGGAAGGGCCACTCAGATTTCATCATATGAGTCTCCATAGCTTGCATAGCGGTTGCTCTCAGGCAGGCTGCGTTTCTTGCCAGGCGTGCCACTTCCCGTGTTGGTGCGGGGGTACGTCTGCAATTTGTGCAACTCTTGGGACAGTTTGCCCAGCACACAGGTGCTGAGGTTGGAGCAACGCTTGGACATGGGTCTATCCAGGCTGTTAGAGAGAGAGACAAACATGCAGAAACAGGCTCATAGTAACCATGACATGCAGATGCATCCTGCTGTTATCCACATGCTACAGTAATAACACTGTATTCCAACATCATGCATTTCAAAGTCCGTTTTTACTTGCATTTATATAAGAAATAAGATTTTAGAGCCATGCTATCAAGTCCAACACAGGCAATTGAAAATAGTCTATAGCTATAATGCCCTCAGTTAATTAGGCTCATGCGGCAATCCTGTTTATAGCATCGTAGTTAAATTATAACAGCACAACTGCTGTCATGCATCCCATTCCTCTTGCACTAATTCACATGCTTTCTTCCATTCTTTAGGGTCATTTATCATTTAGCATTCCGCAACAGGCTTTCTCATAAACAATGCTTAAATAATGAATACATCAAAATTAAGTGTTCCAAAAATCCATGCATAGATAATCACAGAGAATATATGTTTTAACTATAGATTTCCCTGTTGATGGTTGGGAGATGTCCATACCTCTGTGTCTTTAATAAATACCCATAGCTCTGACTGCTATAGGAGGCAGCAAAGGACTGGCCACATATTAACAAGACATTTCGGGTTATATGTTTTCTTGAATAATAGGAAAATGTGTCATCCATATAGTATAAACCAAGTAAACCTAGAGAAAATGAAAATGAATGTTGTTATAAACAAGTTGTGGAGATGAGGAGAGCTGTACCTACCTATTTCCTTCATTGGCTTGTTGCTCCAGTTCCTCTGAAGTCATTTGCACAAACTCCTTGACGATGGCGTTGAGTAGCCTTCGGGCTTCATAGTCAGTTAGCGTGACTCGGTCTGTCATGGACTCTAAACCAGTTCTGAAAACACATAGGCGATTAGGTTGATCAGACAGAAACTGCACCAGCACTGGGTTAAAAATAGTATGACGTAGGTTATGTGAGTTTGCTCCAGCTAAAAGCGATTGCCTCATGCTTTAAGGGATATCAGCCAAACTCAAAACAATCTGCTAAAAGTGTTCCTTTTAAAAAGCTGACAGGTAGCCAACTTAGAGCTTTATGACTAAATCAATACTGTAGTAAGAATGGTGACCAAGGTCTCTCTATCTGGAATATTGAACACCCATGCATTCTACAACCATTTGGAAATATTCTACATGCAATAGCAATCATCTTAGCCTATTGCTGTGGCATTAAGCTGGATTGTTTCCAAATGGATGGAAGTGGTTAGGAAGTTATAAATAGAATGGCTTTATGAGTCACCGGATTGATTAGATTACGATATCGTAATCAAATTGGATCACATTACTGTAAAGAGGGCATTTAATGTAACGTAATGTATGGATTTCTGTAATCACATTGTGTTATCTGAAAACGAAATAATCTAAATTAGCATGCATTAGATTTATATGGCTGCCAAGATACCTCTTTAGAAAATTATCAATGAAATAACAGCAATTACTAATAGAAAGATAGAAGTATCCCAATGGGTCTATGCCCTTTCCTTTTGGGATTGCTATAAATGAACATCCCTGTAATCTATACATACATTTCAGTGACTGACTGGACATTGCAGTGTATAAAACATGCTTTGATCCTCACCTGGCGGGAGCTGCATGTGAACTGTACATCTGACAAATGACCAGGAAATACGCAAAGAGGAGGGCAGAGAGCTTCATCATAACCATGGTCCCTGCGGTAAAACACATTACATCCACAACCACAGAAACTTGGCTTTAAAAACATTCACATTTCTCTCAAAGCAGAATTGAACAAGCATTTCATCCTGATCAAAACAAACATCTTTGTATGTCCCTACGCATGTAAGCTCCATCCATCTCAGTTTCAGTTCAGTTTCTCCACCCATCCAGGTATCTCACTGTTCTACTGGGAGTGAAGAAGCTCCCCATCTCACTCTCCCTGTCCCAAAGCATTCTCTTCCCTTCTGTGACGAGACAGTCCTACCAAAGTCCCTGTTTCCCTGCTATCAGAGTGAGCCATCTAGTCTCAGTGCTCCCCTCTAACTGAAGAGAGGAGCTGGGCTTGGAGATGCAGTAGCAGACATTGAGAAGGAAGTGATACTATCTAGATTATGAGCTGGAGCCCCAGCCAACCAGCCAGCCAGCCAGCAGCAGCTCCCACAGGAGCCCATGCATTAGTGGAATGAGCTGTAGTCTAAACCCAGCGACCCTCTCACAATCACCTCATCTACCCTTGAAAGCCATCTGAACTGCATTTCTCTACAGCATCTCACAGAGGGTCAACGGCCTAGGCAAAGTCTACACCATTTCTTTCTGTCCCCTCTATCATCACTGGAACACTCTCTGCAGATTTAGCAGAATATCTAATAGCCACAGAAATGACATCCCATCCATGCAAACCCAATGCATCATGTACACAGAAAAGTGGTTGAAATTCTCTACTTACCGTGATTAGTTGTTCTCGTGGACGAAGATGGAATGAGTTGAGGTACTTCAAGTTTTGGACCAACTTGTGAATCTGTTGCACCCTGCTACAATGCCCTGTCTTATATATCTACCACTTGGGTTTCTGCATTGACTGAGTAGGTGTTTAATTATCTAATTTTAGCCAATCAGAGCGTTCAGCCCCATCCGCTAGCCAATCAGATACCCTACAGCGGTTACCACAAACCAGTAAAGGAGATAGAACACAAATTACGTCATTGTTCTGTCACAAAGTGCTCCATTCACAAAAACCTGCCAGTCATTTGCACCATTTGATATCAGAATTTACATTGAGGACAGGGCCAAATCAGACAGGCAGACACTGAAATCATCCAAAAATAGTTATACATATTTTAAAGGTCCCAACAATGTTCCATTGCTTTATGTTTTTGAGGAATCAAGAGAATAAGTCATCCTCATTGGACTTGCTGGCAGAGCCACCTACTGTACAAACAGACACATTGCAGCTCTCCAACTCCTGAGATACATTTTGAGTGTAATACACCGTGCTGTTTTCCCAACTCCGGTCCTCCAGTACCCCAACAGCACACATTTTTGTTGTAGCCCCGGACAAAAACACCTGATTCAACTTGTCAAGGGCTTGATGATTAGTTGACAAGTACAATATGTGCTGTTGGGGGTACTGGAGGACCGGAGATGGGAAATGCTGTACTACAGAATTATCAGACAACAATCATGTGTTGTTATATTAATGTAAAATATACATTTTTGCAAGAGGCAATGCATTCAGTTAGGTTACTTGATAACAACTGTTATAATATTTTAATTTATAATATTGAAACATAATTGTTGAGTTGGTCAGGCTGCTTCATTTAAATTAACAGAATTACCAGATTATCAGAATATACAGCATGCTTAGGCCTTTTCTACATAATTTTTTTAATGACATATGTAACATTTGAGACATTATAGATTCAAAGACATTGGCAATTTAAACTAGCTCTGTGAAATGCATGTCTTGTGTTTTTTTTCTAACAATGATATAGTCAATACTTCATATTCCATAATGAATTCCTACCCCCTTCCCCATACAGCACACTGACTCCTCAGTGAACTGCTCTTTTCAGGGAATCGATGGTGTGGCTGACAATATTCGGCCCAGTATCTCAGACCCAATTACAGAGCTGTTGGTCTCTGGGCATCATCTTATTCCCCTTACTTTACATTATTGGGTAAGGTATCGTAAAGCATCCTGCCCAAGAGTCTTCTTTTGCGTCACGGAGGAACCCCATTAGTGTGGATGAGGCTTTTAGTGCTATTGAACAGAGTGCAGGGCCTATGACGGAACCACTAAATCAGGGAAATTGGACAGAGCCGGGTTCCACCCCCCTCGGTGCTCCTGGAGAGGTCGGAAACGGTGGTTGTGTAGGCTTACAGGCTTGCCTGACTATAATGTATTGCCACTTCCGAATAAAGGCCTGACTATATGTGAACAGATGCAGCATGACCACATATCTATGGATCATCTCAGTCCCTACCTCAACTTTCTGTTCCCAGTTTCTAACTTTCAATTCAATACAGTAACCTTTCCAATCTATTCTGGTCAGAGCATCTCACGGTGCATCAACCTGGTGTAAGTTATGTCAGGAGACAGATAATCATTGTCTTATCTGAACAGAGAGGGAGGGAACACTGACATGTGACATGATGCACTGTACTGTATATAGGGTTAGTAGTATCTATTGAAAGGGTGTTGAGACGACAGAAACTCACATTCATTACACCTGCCAAATCAATACTACACAATGGTATTGGAATACAATATCAATGCCAAAATTGGAAAGATAATTTCAATGTCAAAGAATGAGACTGTATCATGTGTGTCTGAATGCAACCGTTAATGGCACTCAATGCATACTGTAGGGCAGGCTAAGCATCTCCCGCAAAAAAGTAGGGAATTGACAGAATGTTTGATTACATGGAATAAACACTGGAGTGTGACACAAGCTTCCGCCACTTGATGCTCTCCATTGAAGGTTTGACCACCTGGAGACTGTGGTGACACAGGGATTACAGACTTAAACATGTACACTTGACCTGGCTGTCCTGTCAGGGCTTCGCTAGGGAATTGGATGGATGTTATCTAGAATCCACTTTGAAATGCAACTTACCTCATCTCTGGCGGAAACAGGAAAGTTTGCAGTGTGCATCCTTGCTGGGACATTAAGGAAATTAGATGTAATCACAGAGCCTAGGTTACCCATCAATCAGAGCTCCTCTGTTCTGTGTGATCACACTGCAGGATGCATCCACCTCTCTGACCTGGCCTGGCCATAGCAGCTCTCTATCTCTCTCTCTCTCTGCATGGGGCTGGTCATGCTCTCTTCTCCTGTGGCATAATGAGGAGAACCCAGTTAAACGCCTGTGCTAAAATTATATTTATGAGAACCAAACAGCAGATTTTTATATTTGTATTAATAATATTTAGATTTATGAAATTACATTATTGTTTGCGTCATTGTGAGTCATGGGTGCAGAGGCCTATGGGAGTAGCTGACTAGAGCTGGCTTGTGCACAATAGAAGACAATAGAAGTCAATAGAAGACAATAGAAGTCAATAGAATATAATAGAAGAGATTATACAACGGGTGATGCTAATCCTGAATGGTGATTGGTTAAAACTGCATTCCAGCTGCTGTCTATTCCACAAGTTACCACCCGCTAAATCTATGACGTTAAAATGCCTATTTACTCTGTTACATCTGACTGCGCAATCCACTGTCTCATCAGCCCAGCCATGCAATTTATAAACTTGATCTCCACTATAAAAAGCTTTTAGACTAACATTTAGTTTTCAACAGCGGAGATTTGTATAAACCTTGCTGTCTGTCTCGCCGACATTTGCAACATTGTTTCAATATTCAAATTCGATATCCAGCTGTCCCATAGTAATGAACATGTCGGGAGTCGGGACGAGACAGACAGGCAGGCAGCCATTCTCAGCCAGTTGAAATCATCAATCAGCTGGCATCATTTTTATGGATATATACAAAGAAATATCAATTTAAAAAAAGGTAAAACGAAACGAAATGCAGCTAGTTTGCAGTCTTTCCAGCTTCAGTTTGAAGTGATTGTGTTAGCTGTGTTGTTGGCTAGCTCCCAGGCACTGAACAACAATGTCCTGACGAGTGAGCACATTTTCTATGCCAGGCGAAATCCTGCCTCATTAGCTCATTGATGGAGATTTATTCAAATAAATGTCTCTAGAAAACTGCTTAAACAAATGCAAATGAAGCTCTTTGCTGTTATTCTGGCTTTTTGACGTGACTGTAAGTTAGCCGTAGTTGGCTAGCTAACAAGCAAGGGATAAGAACGTTGCCAGCCAGTATGGCAATGGAACATTTAGAATGAACGACTAGATACAGAACAAAAAGACTGAATGACTGGGTCGCATCTCTAGCAACCGAACCGATAGAACGAACGACCAGCCGGCTTGGGTAGCAACCCTAGATTTGTGTCGGGACTATATCTTGTGGAAGGATGAAATAGTATGAATAAATTAATCAAAATAAAATTTTAATGAAAATATGTCAATCATTATTTGAATATGTTGGTAAGCCATTGTATAAAAGTGATAATGCCCTCGAAGCCGGGCCTAACAACACCCATGCCATTATATCCTCCAAACACTGGCTTCTCAGGCATTATCACTTAAATAGAAGTCAATAGAAGTCAATAGAAGACAATAGAAGTCAATAGAAGACAATAGAAGACAATAGAAGACAATAGAAGTCAATAGAAGACAATAGAAGACAATAGAATCGAATAGAAGACAAAAGAAGACAATAGAAGACAATAGAAGTATACGTGTGTGAATAGATAACAATGACAAGTAATCTGGAGAAAAACATCCACCTAATTAGTTACAGTAAATGACAAAACGTAAGGTTGCTGATGTATATAATGGTTGATGAGGTTATATTAAAGCATCTGTTAAAAAGATGCTTGAACAAAACATCAAACGTCAATATGTTTGATGTTGTGTCTACAGTATTCAAGTAGTACGGCTGATTTTCAGTAAGCACAAGGTCTGTTGGTCAGCCCTTCCCAACACAGTCACAACTGGACATTTCCATTCAACAGTGAGAACAAGTTAATTCAATGATGTCTTTGATTGATGTGTAAAATGCTTCCTGGATAGTTTGTTTTATCTGGGGGGCTGGCAGGAAATAGGAAATAAGTTTGCTTGAATGTCCTCATTAAGTGGCGATAACAAATCCAAATCATTGGGCAAGGTCTGGGGAGACCAGTTTGTTACATTTGGAGAAAAAATTTGCATCTCTGCCAGCTGCCTCAGCAAGAAGGAATGTCTGGCTGGGTAAACAGACATCACTGCTACTAATGAGGAGCAAGTCACCACACACTGAGTGGACAGGCAGTCGATACAGAGGACCTCCAGAATCAACAGGCACACTACTATTTGATCCAGATTTGGGCCCATATTCATAAAGTATGCCAGAGTGCTGATCTAGGGTCGGTTTTGACATAGACAGGAGGGACCTGATCCTGGATCGGCACTCCTACTCTGAGACGCTTTATAAATACAGGCCCAGATCTGTGCTTAGGTATGTGGGTAGTGAACAGGCACAGCTTAATAAATTATGTTTCATTTCCTTCAGTTCTGCCAGTAGCCTATGGACAGAGCATAAAGGTGATTCAAATCAAACCAGGTCAACTACAACTGGAAGAGGAAAGTTTGTGCAGCATAATGCATGAGATGGTAACTCTATAAGGGGGTTTCAATTCTTCCCATGCTATGATGACTGTGGCAACCCTGAACCAGTCCTGACTGATGCCACTAGGGAGTGATGTTCCGAATCCACCTCAGACACTGTGCTTCTGTCCCAAATGGCACCATATTCCCTATATAGTGCACTACTTTTAACAAGAGCCCTGCTCAAAAGTAGTGCACTATAAAAGGAATAGGGTGCCATTTGGGACGTAACCTGTGCTTCCCTTAGCCATCACAATAGCGCCATGGTGGTTGCAGGAAGGTTTTCGTATACGTTCTCGACCCAGACAGACCCTTTCACAACCTCTACTCCACCTATACTGCTATCTGCAGGGCCTAAGACACACTACTGGAGGAATGTGTGGTATTTCATTGAAATGGCTGAGTAGGCTTTCCTTCCACACCACAATGTAACCTGTTGGAGGTCAGTTTCTGATCTGAATGATGTCCTCAGGTTCTCTCGATGCTCCGAAGGGCTTTGACAAGGTTCATTATAGTGCATAGAGACACTCAGGAAGTTAATGTAGGAAGAAATGTGCCATATAGCGTGAGCATTGCTATTGTAATATTTCTTTCTCATTTAACATGCTATGACATAGACATTCTACACATGTGCTTGTAAGTTGCAAGTTGTTTGCATTAATGACTGACACTAAAGTGGGACATTTGGGGAAAGACAATCATCTTTATATTGTAATACCCTTAATGTACAAACCAGACTGCATGCTGGTGCTGGTGTAGCCTACCAAAAAAAATACAATCCAGACAGAATGGCACAATTGTGAAGAAAGTGATTGATCTATTCTTGTATCCTACTGATTGTAGGGTGTTCCAACAACACAGTATAGGGCGAAGTTTATATCCTAATGCAGACGAGGACAAGTTTTACCCCATGCCCTAGGTCTTTTAAAATTGTGTTATAGGTTAGGCCTGTGTGTTATAACTGTGTTATATCACATGAATTTGAAATAACTATTGTATTGGATTATTATACAGCATTAGGCTATGAGTTATAGAAATAGCATTGATCTCTTGAATCAATCAAACATTAACCTTGCTTTTGCTGCATAATGCTAATTTGTATAGATATAAGACAGGCTAAACAACACTCACATAGAAAGTATGCTATGACAATGGGATCAGCCAACTTGGACCTAGACATAACACAGTAAATGAAAATCCGTATTCAGAGACACT
The DNA here is from genome assembly GCF_020615455.1 of Coregonus clupeaformis. Classification (NCBI taxonomy): domain Eukaryota; kingdom Metazoa; phylum Chordata; class Actinopteri; order Salmoniformes; family Salmonidae; genus Coregonus; species Coregonus clupeaformis. The sequence goes on from NW_025534033.1 coordinate 12,415, forward strand.
CAAATTAAAAATGTATGCACACATGACTGTAAGTCGCTTTGGATAAAAGCGTCTGTGAAATGGCATATTATTATTATTATTATTATTATTAAATTAGTATGATATGTTAGGTTTGGTATGGTATGTATTAATTTGTGAATGTCCATCATCCATTTCCTATGATATGTTATGAATTACAATTTGTATGATATGTTACGAATTACAATTTGTATGATATGTTACGAATTGCAATTCATACAATATGTTACGAATTTGCGATACGTATTATATCTTATGAATTCCAATTTGTTGTGGCTAACTTTAGCTAGGTGGCTACGTGGCTAATGCTAACATTAGCTAGGTGGCTAATGTTAGCTAGGCTAGAAGTTAGGGTTAGGGTTAGGGGTTAGGTTAAAGGGTTAAGCTTAGGGTTAGGGGAAGAATTAGCTAACATGCTAGTTGCAAAGTTGCTAATTACCTAAAATACTCAAATTGTCTGTGATGAGATTTAAACACGCAACCTTTGGGTTGCTAGACGTTCTCAATGTATGTTATACGCCCACGTTATACTCCCACCCTGACCAACCACCCGCCTTTAGTTTTTGCCTTAAGTAACATTATGTCTTATGTAACCATAACAAATGTAATATATCATGCTAATTTGAGTATCCCGGAGTTTCGTTTACTATGTTACGTCTAGTCTATGAGAGCAGGCTGGATCAGCGGTGACAAAATATAGCTTTTTTATTCCCAACTTGATGTGTGGTGCCAGCTGCAGGCAAGTTATGCTGCATGTCAACAAATGGCCAGAAATCATAATTGGGAAATCAAATCCTCAGAAATAGCAGAATCACGATTTGTTAATGGCTAGAATTGATCGAAGGCTGATCAAAGTTCATCGATAGTCATCACAGCTAAACTTCTAGCCAATCTTAGCCTTGTAGAGGGAGAAACATCCTATTGGGAGGGGATAGAAACATGTGCAAGATGATATAGCCTACATAACTCTTTCACAGAGGAGAGGTTAGTCCAGACAGCAAAGTTAGAGATAGAAAAATGGTATTAATAAAGTTATCATCTCTAGTCTCAGCAGTATCGTATGGACAGGCTTTCTTAGGTCTGTGTAGTTTACTTATTTCCCTTATTGTTATATTGCTGATCCGGCAGCTTGTCAAGCAGAGGAGACCCCGAGGATTCCCTCCTGGACCGTCACCTATCCCTGTCATAGGGAACATTATGTCTCTAGCAACAGAACCGCACGTCTTTATGAAGAAACAGAGTGAAATCCATGGGCAGGTACGGTACTTACCTTATTGTGTCAAAATGGCTTGACTAACCCTCGGCATTTTTTTGTGTTGGCTACTTGTGTGCACACCCATGAAGGCTAGTTTGCTTGTGTTCAAGCCGGTTTAACTCTTGCGGTTTAGCCTATTGAGTGTTGCTTTATGAATACGGATTTTTGCATTACAATAGATGTATTTTATATATTACAAAACAGAATCTCAAAGTCGCTTTAATTTCATTGGTGGAAAACAGTGCTTAATAAAGTTTGTAATGCATCATCCGGCACACACACACATACCAGAATTCCTAAGTGTGTCAAAGGTTACTTAGGGTGGACGCTCCATTCTTGTCCCTACATCCTGCCTTGCGTCAGCCTAGAAAAAAAGCTCAGAAAAGTGAACAAAGGAGGCTCGGTATTCGCAAAGTTTTGGCAGGCTCCAGCTGCGCTTGCAGGGTTTCGAAAAATTGCCAAGGTCTGCTTAGTCAGCATGCCTCAGCAAATAGAGTCAGACTGCAGTGAGGACTACTTGCCTATCTCTAGACTAGCCTAATACATAATTTGCAGTTGAGATGTTATGTCATACTGGACTATAGTCTACTTTCTGGACCTATAGTCATATTCTCAAAATTCCCAAATTAAACATATTTAGGGAAAATAAATGGCATATTATCTTGGATGTGTATTTATTCAAGTATTTTATCTAAGATTTTCAGTCTTGATTTGGGAGGCTACTCAACAGTGGTGCTGAATGGATATGATGCCATCAGAGAATGCCTGTACCACCAGAGTGAGGTCTTTGCTGACCGGCCATCTCTGCCTTTATTTATGAAAATGACCAAAATGGGAGGTAAGAAAGTCAGTTATAAGGTATTCTGAAATATGCACATTATGACATTGTTATATTGTTATTAGTTATTACATGCAAATACAAGCTTGGTTTTATCCAACTCTCTAGGCTATTTGATGGTATTGAAATCAAAATAGGTCCACATATCCTGAAAATAATATTCAGTATCTTCACACATGCTCAGTAAGGTCTCATTATGTCTGCTCTAATCTCAATATCTTCCTTCTCAGGACTTCTGAATGCTAAATTTGGCAGAGGATGGATTGAGCATCGTAAACTGGCCTGCAACTCCTTTCGTTACTTTGGCAGTGTTCAGAAGCCCCTCGAACAGAAGATCTTGGAAGAGTGCATGTTTTTTGTGGATGCCATCGATGAGCACAAAGGGAAACCCTTTAACCCAAAGCACCTGGTGACCAATGCTGTGTCAAACATCACCAACCTCATCATCTTCGGCGAGCGTTTCACGTACGACGACTGTGACTTCCAGCACATGATCGAGATCTTCAGTGAGAATGTGGAGCTGGCCGTCAGCGGCTGGGCCTTCCTTTACAACGCCTTCCCATGGATCAAGTACCTCCCCTTCGGAAAGCACCAGAAGCTGTTCCGCAATGCAGCCAAGGTCTACAACTTCCTGGAGCAGATCATCGGGCGCTTCTCAGAGGGCAGAGTGTGCCAAGCCCCGCGCCACTACATCGATGCCTACCTGGACGAGTTGGAGCAGAGTGCTGGCGACTTGGGCACCACGTTTTCCAGGGAGAACCTGATCTACTCTGTGGGCGAGCTCATCATCGCAGGCACGGAGACCACCACCAACACCCTACGCTGGGCCATGCTCTACATGGCCCTCTACCCCAACATCCAAGGTCAGTGTGCTGCCTTATAGCACAGTAGGTCAGGGTCAATGCCTTGTTCTTACTCAGGCCTCATAGTCCCCTGGCTTGTCCTTACTGTAGGTCTCATATCACCCTGCCTTGTCCTTACTGTAGGTCTCATAGTCCCCTGCCTTGTCCTTACTGTAGGTCTCATAGTCCCCTGCCTTGTCCTTACTGTAGGTCTCATATCACCCTGCCTTGTCCTTACTGTAGGTCTCATAATCCCCTGCCTTGTCCTTACTGTAGGTCTCATAGTCCCCTGTCTTGTTCTTACTGTAGGTCTCATATCACCCTGCATTGTCATTACTGTAGGTCTCATAGTCCCCTGCCTTGTCCTTACTGTAGGTCTCATAGTCCCCTGCCTTGTCCTTACTGTAGGTCTCATAGTCCCCTGCCTTGTCCTTACTGTAGGTCTCATAGTCCCCTGCCTTGTCCTTACTGTAGGTCTCATAGTCCCCTGCCTTGTCCTTACTGTAGGTCTCATAGTCCCCTGCCTTGTCCTTACTGTAGGTCTCATAGTCCCCTGCCTTGTCCTTACTGTAGGTCTCATAGTCTCCTGCCTTGTCCTTACTGTAGGTCTCATAGTCCCCTGCCTTGTCCTTACTGTAGGTCTCATAGTCCCCTGCCTTGTCCTTACTGTAGGTCTCATAGTCCCCTGCCTTGTCCTTACTGTAGGTCTCATAATCCCCTGCCTTGTCCTTACTGTAGGTCTCATATCTCATATAACCTCATCGTGTCAAGTGGCGCAAAAGACCTCCACAAAATTTTATATCTATTTTCAAATGAGTCCTATTCTGGTATTAAGCTCAGTTTCAACAGTTCGCTAACAGGTCATCCTTGGTCTTTCTTTTTCCTCTTCTCCTCCGGTGTCCAGTAAAGGGACTTGCCATGTCCTTATTTAACCTTTCTCCAAGCCATAATACACAGCAACTTTTATTTGCATAGGTTAGATAACTAAGGTATAGTTTGTTTGTGAACCTTTTATAGATTTTTTGGTTTCAACTGTACAAAGGTATACACTCCCTCCCCTTGGACAGTGAAGCTACAATTGTAAATGTGTCTCCATACTCCACCATTTTAGATTTGAGATCAAATATTTCATATTAGGTGACAGTACAGAATGTCACCTTTTATTTGAGGGTATTTTTTTATATATATATTAGAAGTGAAAGCACTTTATGTAGCTAGTCCCGCCATTTGAAGATGTCATAAGTATGTGGACAAGTTCACTTATAGTGTTTTAAAGTAGTCAAAAATGTAGTATTTGGTCCCATATTCCTTGCACACAATGACTACATCAAGCTGTGACTTTACAAACTTGTTGGATGCATTTACAGCTTGTTTTGGTTGTGTTTCGGATTATGTTTGGCCCAATAGGAAGTGAATGGTGAATAATGTATTGTGTAATTTTGTAGACACTTTTATTCTAAGTAAGTGGTAGCATCCATTAATGATGAATCTCATCATGCAGCCTTACAATGTATTAAAAATCCAAACATATAGCCCAATGTTTGTAGAACAACTACATTTACATTAATAACTCTAAATTAATTGTCTCCAAACCTATTTATTTGTTAACTGCTCAACACAGAATAGCCTCATGTGCGCACTCCCTCAAATAATTTGGAGACAATATTTATATTTTATTCAGCTTTGTTCAATTGTATTCTTCATACTATAAAATAATGCCACAGAATTATAAGCAAATCTTGTCTGCTAAATGAACTAGTGTAGCCCACAGCCATTTGGCATAGTCAGATCAGGAGGTGGGGTAGAAGGATTACTTTATCCTATCCCAGGTATTCCTTAAAGAGGTGGGGTTTCAAATGTCTCCAGAAGGTGGTGAGTGACTCCGCTGTCCTGGCGTCGTGAGGGAGCTTGTTCCACCATTGGGGTGCCAGAGCAGCGAACAGTTTTGACTGGGGAAATACCCTCAAATGAAAGGTGACATTCTGTACTGTCGCCTCATATGAAACATTTGATAACAAATACAAAATGCTGGAGTATAGAGCCAAATGTACAATTTTTGCTTCACTGTCCAAATACATATGGAGGGTGTATGTTTGTTTGTAATCAATAATAGTTGAGTAAGCAACTTTCATTTGCATTGTGTCTAAGTTTGGATTGATAATTGTGTTAACTTTTGATTGATTTTTGTTTAAACTATTTCTCTACTAAGGTATACACTGAGTGTACAAAACATTATGCTCTTTCAGTGATATAGACTGACCAGGTTATTGATGTCACTTGTTAAATCCACTTCAATCAGTCAAATCAAATGTATTTATAATGCCCTTTTTACATCAGCAGATGTCACAAAGTGCTTATACAGAAACCCAGCCTTAAACCCCAAACAGCAAGAAATAATATAATAATAATATGCCATTTAGCAGACACTTTTATCCAAAGCGACTTACAGTCATGCGTGCATACATTTTTGTGTATGGGTGGTCCCGGGGATCGAACCCACTACCCTGGCATTACAAGCGCCGTGCTCTACCAGCTGAGCTACAGAGAAATGCAGATGTAGAAGCACGGTGGCTAGGAAAAACTCCCTAGAAAGGCAGGAACCTAGGAAGAAACGTAGAGAGGAACCAGGATCTGAGGTGTGGCCAGTCCTCTTCTGGCTGTGCCGGGTGGTGATTCTAAGAGTATGAAAATGTATGCACTCACTACTGTAAGTCGCTCTGGATAAGAGCATCTGCTAAATGACAAAAATGTACAAATGTAATTGTACATGGCCAGTAAGACCAGATCGTTCTTCAAGATGTTAAAACGTTCCTAGATGACCAGCAGTATCAAATAATAATGACAGTGGTTGTAGAGGGTGTAACAGGTCAGCACCTCAGGAACAAATGTCTGTTGGCTTTTCGTAGTCGAGCATTCAGAGGTCGAGACAGCAGGTGAGGTAGAGAGAGAGAGGGAGGGAGGGAGAGAGAGGGTCAAAAACAGCAGGTCCCGGACAAGGTAGCACGTCCGGTGAACAGGTCAGGGTTTAATTGTAACTGGATCAGCAGCACGAAAAGGTAGCACGTCTGGTGAACTGGTGAAGGTTCCATAGCCACAGGCAAAACAGCAGAAACTGGATCAGCAGCACGACCAGGTGGACTGGGGACAGCAAGGAGTCATCAGGCCAGGTAGTCCTGAGGTATGGTCCTAGGGCTCAGGTCCAGAGCGAGCGAGAGCGAGAGCGAGAGCGAGAGCGAGAGAGAGAGAGAGAGAGAGAGAGAATTAGAGGGAGTATACTTAAGTTCACACAGGACACCAGATAAGACAGGAGAATTTCACCAGATAGGACAGACTGACCCTAGCACCCCGACACATAGACTATTGCAGCATAGATACTGGAGGCTGAGACGGGGGGGTGGGGGGTCAGGGGACACTGTGGCTCTGTCCAACGATACCCCCGGACAGGGCCAACCAGGCAGGATATCACCCCACCCCCTTTGCCAAAGCACAGCCCCCACACCACTAGAGGGACATCAACAGACCACCAACTTACTACCCTGAGACAAGGCTGAGTACAGCCCACAAAGATATCCTCCACCACACGAGCCAGAGGGGGCGCAAAACCGGACAGGAAGATCATGTCAGTGACTCAACCCACACAAGTCGAGTATAGTGAAAAAAGCCTGCCACTACGTGACACACCCCTCCTAGGGATGGCATGGAAGAGCACTAGTAAGCCAGTGACTCAGCCCCCGTAATAAGGTCAGAGGCAGAGAATTCCCGGGAGAGACGGAAGCCGGCCAGGCAGAGCAGCAAGTGCGGTTCGTCACTCCAGTGCCTTGCCGTTCACTTTCGCACTCCTGGGCCAGACTACACTCAATCATATGACCTACTGAAGAGATGAGTCTTCAATAAAGACTTATAGGTCGAGACCGAGTCTGCGTTTCTCACATGGATAGGCAGACCATTCCATAAAAATGTTGCTCTATAGGAGAAAGCCCTGCCTTCAGCTGTTCGCTTAGAAATTCTAGGGACAATAAGGAGGCCTGCGTCTTGTGACCGTAGCGTACGTGTAGGTATGTATGGCAGGACCAAATCGGAGAGATAGGTAGGAGCAAGTCCATGTAATACTTCGTAGGTTAGCAGTAAAACCTTGAAATCAGCCCTAGCCTTAACAGGAAGCTAAAAAGTAGAGAGGCTAGCACTGTAGTAATATGATCACATTTTGTGGTTCTAGTCAAGATTGTAGCAGCCGTGTTTAGCACTAACTGAAGTTTATTTAGTGCTTTATCCGGATAGCCAGAGAGTAGAGCATTACAGTAGTCTAATCTAAAAGTTACAAAAGCATGGATTAGCTTTCCTGCATCATTTTTGGACAAAAAGTTTCTGATTTTTTTTAATGTTACGAAGATGGAAAAAAGCTGCCCTTGAAATATTCTTGATACGTTCGTCAAAAGAGAGATCAGGGTCCAGAGCAATGCAGAGGTCCTTCACAGTTTTATTTGAGACGACTGTACAACCATCAAGATTAATTGTCAGATCAAACAGCAGATCTCTTTGTTTCTTGGGACCTAGAACTAGCATCTCTGTTTTGTCCAAGTTTAAAAGTAAAACATTTGCCGCCATCCACTTCCTTATGTCTGAAACACAGGCTTCCAGGGTAGGCAATTTTGGGGCTTCACCATGTTTAATCGAAATGTACAGCTGTGTGTCGTCTGCATAGCAGTGAAAGTTGACATTGTGTTTCCGAATGACATCACCAAGAGGTAGAATATATAGTGAAAACAATTGTGGTCCTAAAACGGAACCTTGAGGAACACTGAAACGTACAATTGATTTGTCAGAGGACAAACCATCCAAAGAGACTAAATGATATCTTTCCGACAGATAAGATCTAAACCATGCAAGAACTTGTCCGTGTAGACCAAAGAGGGTTTCCAATCTCTCAAAAAGAATGTGGTGATCAATGGTGTCAAAAGCGGCACTAAGGTCTAGGAGCACGAGGACAGCTGCAGAGCCTTGGTCTGACGCCATTAAAAGGTATTTTACCACCTTCACGAATGCAGTATCAGTACTATGATGGAGCATTTCGTATACATTATTTGTCTTCAGGAAGGCAGTGAGTTGCTGCACAACAGCTTTTTGTAAACATTTTGAGAGGAATGGGAGATTCGATATAGGCCGATAGTTTTTTAAATTTTCCAGGTCAACGTTTGGCTTTTTCAGGAGAGGATTTATTACTGCCATTTTTTGTGAGTTTGGTACACATCCGGAGGATAGGGAGCCGTTTATTATGATTAAAATAGCAGGGCCAAGCACAGGTAGTAGCTCTTTCAGTAGTTTAGTCGATTAGGCAGCTGGACCCTATTCAGTGTAGAACAAGGGGAGGAGACAGGTTAAAGAAAGATTTTGAAGCCTTGAGACAATTGAGACATGGATTGTATATGTGTGCCATTCAGAGGGTGAATAGGCAAGACAAAAGATTTAAGTGCCTTTGAACGGGGTATGGTAGTAGGTGCAAGGCGCACCGGTTTGAACCGCAACACTGCTGGGGTTTTCACACTAAACAGTTTCCTGTGTATTTTAAGAATGGTCCACCACCCAAAGCACATCCAGCCAACTTGACACAACTGTGGGAAGGATTGGAGTCAACATGGGCCATCATCCATGTGGACGCTTTCAACACCTGGTAGAGTCCATGCCCCGACAAACTGAGGATGTTCTGAGGGTAAAAGGGGGTGCAACTCAATATTAGGAAGGTGTTCTTAATGTTTTGTACACTCAGTGTATGTCTGTAGATACTAGATAAGAGTTGAGGAAGCAGATAGAACACTGTGATGATAAGGTATTGACAGTGTGCTGCTGGTGTTTCCTCTGTGTAGAGAAGGTGCATAAGGAAATTAACAGTGTGATGGGCAGTGGGAAGTCCCCCACGCTGGAGGACAAACAGAGGATGCCCTATGTGGAAGCAGTGCTACACGAGGTCCTGCGCTTCTGTAACATCGTGCCCCTGGGCATCTTCCGCGCCACCACTCAGGACACACTGGTGAGCGGCTACACCATCCCCAAGGGCACCATGGTCATCACCAACCTGTACTCTGTGCACTTTGATGAGAAGTACTGGTGCGACCCTGGAACTTTCTCACCACAACGCTTCCTGGACAGCAATGGAAACTTTGTCCGACGGGAAGCATTCCTACCCTTCTCTCTGGGTGAGTCTGGCTTCTTTCCACTCTCAGGCCCCCAAAGAGAGTAGCACACTGTCTCTCACACACATACTGTACACACCCTCTCACTTGAATGCCTCTCCTCTTTCCTAATCCAAATGGTAATGCTTAAATACAGGTTTAATAGTCATCATGGGCATGAAATTCCAATATATTAAAGAGATTCTTCTGTACGTTTATATACTTTTTAGCCAGTAGTTCTGAAAGTAGCATTCATGAGCCAAAAGTGGTCCCTGAAAATTGCATACTACGTCACATGTGCAGATATGTGCACCACGTCATTGCTCTCTCTCTCTCTGCTGTGTCCACTGAGCTGGGCCCGCCCTGCAACCTCATCGGATAATGCTGGGCAGGCCTCTTGCTAGCTGTCACTCAAATGTGAGAGGCTGAAGCTCATTGGCTAGAACTCAGAGCCCACATGGAGGGAAATGTAGGGAAAATAGCACAGCACAGCTTCAATAAAACAGTCGCTTTCAAACTAGGGATTTCATGTCTAATTGAGGTAAGACAGTATTTCTGCTCATAGATTATGCATGTATGAACTACACATTGACACATCTAGCCCAAAGCGGGAGGTTTAAAAAATACTTTGTTAGTCGCCAAAGTACCAGAGCATGTCTTTAACTGTATTCCCCAGCTATGATCTCATTTAATTTTACCTACAATGAGTCAAATGGAATAAAAGCTAGAGCCTCTCCGGTATAACAACAACCTTACGGGTATGAAGGCCCAGTGATCCATCTGAGCACTTCAATAATAGACTGGTGAGCAAGCCTGTCCCTGGGGCTATTGCAGACTACAATGCTGCCATTAATAACGGAAAGTACTGTTAAGACAGAAAAATACCCCATGTCAGTTCAAACAAAACTCATTCTCTCTGTCATACCACCCAGAAATGTGGTTCCCTCTATTGCTCCTCAAGTTGCGCTGTGTATGCAAGTATAAACCTTTTCCCAGCCATATCATGTCATTGGATTAACCTATATCCTAATAAGGTAAACACTAAACAGCTGATAACAGTGATAGTAAAGGACCTTTACTATCACTTAACAGATACATTGAGTACAGTAGATATGTTGTAATGGTTGAATGTTCACTGGAATACAATAGTCAGTAGTAGCTGGTGTCACTAAATCGGAGGACGGCTCATTGTAATGGCTGGAATGGAATGGTTTGATACCGTTCCGTTGATTTCATGTCAGCCATTACTACGAGCCGTCCTCCCTTCACCAGCCTCCTCTGAGTAGAGTAGATGATACAAAGTATGACATGATCTTCACAAAACTCAATCCATATTGTGTGGTTTGTCCTCAGGGAGGCGTCACTGTTTGGGCGAGCAGCTGGCCAGGATGGAGATGTTCCTGTTCTTCACCACCATGCTGCAGCGCTTCCACCTGCAGTTCCCCCCCGGCACAGTGCCAAGCCTCACCCCCAAACTTGGCATGACCCTGCAGCCGCTGCCTTACTCCATCTGCGCCGTCCGCAGGCAGCAGTGACAGATTCTCAGAATGCACTTCCCGAAGGGGTGGGGGGGGGGTTGGGGGGTTTAGTCAGAACAGAACAGGGGTCTAGGGCTTGGACTCCCACCCTGACCTCCAGGGTCTGAACTCCAGTGTTTTACACAGAACTGCTAGAATTCTAAACATCAGCCGATGGTTATTTCTGAGCAATTGCATGTTTGCACAACACCATTTGCAAAGTCATAGGATCACCAGAACTGTTACTGGCGAGATCCTGAAAGATCAGGTGGAACTTCTCAGTAAGTTTAATCGAGAAGATAAGCAGTGTGAATATTTAAACAATACACACACACATATACTATGAATTAACCTTGAATTAGAATTTTGACTTTTTATCTGTGTCCTTATAATCAAATGTCTCATCTTCCCTGCGGGATTATGTCAATGATTGACAGGATGGACCTCTATGATGGTTCACAGCCCTGTCTTCTCTCTCTCAGCATGCCTAAATGAGAAATGGGAACATTACCCACTGGGCACACACTGGTTGAATCATTGTTTCCACATCATTTCAATGAAATTACGTTGAACCAACGTGGAATAGACGTTGAATTGATGTCTGTGCCCTGTGGGTAGTTTCATCTGTTTCTAGTGTACACTTCAGCTGTTTCTACAGCACAGTGAAAATAAGTAGACTAGCAGCCTTTCCTAGAAGTCTCTGGACATGGTGTTTAGTCTGGATCTGCGCCATATAAAGCAGTCTGAACTAACACTGAACCCGATCTCTAGGGAAAAGCCTTCTCTCAGAAAGCTACTGCAATATCCATACTTTGAGAATGTCTTTATGTAATGCTGTCCTTTGTGATTTAAGTCAATTTTACTTTTGTCTATTATGGTCATACTTTGTTATAAGAACAATGCCATTTTGGTGCTATAGGTATCTTTTTTACAATGTTTATAGTTTGCTTTTCCTAAGAGCAATTCAAATTACATATTTTTCTTCAACATTGAGCATCTATTCTGCTGACTGTATTTCTCTCAATAGCTTATAGGTCTATATTTTCTCTCCCACCCATGCAAAAAATCTTCATATCTAAACTACTGTACAGGACTAGAGTCAGACATGGACATTTGCACTGAGCAGGCAGAATGTGTCCAGACTGGATCGTCCAGGGATACACAGACACAGCCATTATAAATAATATTAATGTGGTTGGAGCTGAGCCGGAGGGGTGTCACCCATTTCCTTCAGTGACCTCTCACTTCTACTCTTTACTCAACAGACCAAAGGGCTGGAAAAAGACTCCAATGCTGTGCTGTGCATACATCAGACTTACTGGGTAATATTTCATATTGATTTGATGCCTCTGGCTATTTTTGGCAGCCGGCATACCTCTCTATTAACTACTAACTGCACTTCTCAGAAAGTTATGCTGAGGTAGACAGACACTGCCAAGTCGCCTGGATGAGTGCCTTGTCTGTGTGCATTGGAAATGTTGAAACTGTGACATTGTAGTCATTTCAGCAAACATCAGCGTTCAAACTGTGGTTGTGGGAAGGAGGATCTAAACCCTTTAACAGTGGTGCCACCTACTTTTAAGGGCAAAGTTACAGTACTGTTACATTCAAGGGCATTTTTATGCCACACTCAGCACATATAGACACACACAAACAGTTCCAATTGAGTAGGTGTGTGTATGTATCAATAAAATCATTTGAGAGAACAGTTATTTTAGGGATGGTGTTTTATGACAGCTATAAATAACAAAAATCAGTTTCCCCACAATTTTGATATGGTTGAATAGTTACAACAGACATACAGTACCAGTCAAAAGTTTGGACACACATACTCATTCAAGGATTTTTCTTTATTTTTACTATTTTCTACATTGTAGAATGAAGACATCAAAACTATGAAATAACACACATGGAATCATGTAGTAACCAAAAAAGTGTTAAACAAATCAAAATATATTTTATATTTGAGATTCTTCAAATAGCCACCCTTTGCCTTGATGACAGCTTTAAACACTCTTGGCACTCTCAACCAGCTTCACCTGGAATGCTTTTCCAACAGTCTTGAAGGAGTTCCCACATATGCTTAGCACTTGTTGACTGCTTTTTTCCCACCTGTCTAATGTCCATTGCTCGTGATTCTTGGCCCAAGCAGGTTTCTTCTTCTTATTGGTGACCTTTAGTAGTGGTTTCTTTAGAGCAATTCGACCATGAAGGCCTGATTCACACAGTCCCCTCTGAACAGTTGATGTTGAGATGTGTCTGTGACTTGAACTCTGTGAAGCATTTATTTGGGCTGCAATTTCTGAGGCTGGTAACTCTAATGAACATATCCTCTGCAGCAGAGGTAACTCTGGGTCTTCCATTCCAGTGGTGGTCCTCTTGAGAGCCAGTTTCATCATAGCGCTTGATGGTTTTTGCGACTGCACTTGAAGAACCTTTCAAAGTTCTTGAAATGTTCCGTATTGACTGACCTTCATGTCTTAAAGTAATGACGGACTGTCGTTTGTCTTTGCTTATTTGAGCTGTTCTTGCCATAATATGGACTTGGTCTTTTACCAAATAGGGCTATCTTCTGTTTACCCCCCCCACCTTGTCACAACACAACTGCACCTTGTCACAACACAACTGATTGGCTCAAACGCATTAAGAAGGAAACAAATTCCACAAATTAACTTTTAAGAAAGCACACCTGTTAATTGAAATGCATTCCAGGTGACTACCTCATGAAGCTGGTTGAGAGAATGCCAAGAGTGTGCAAAGCTGTCATCAAGGCAAAGGGTGGCTATTTGAAGAATTTCAAATATAAAATATATTTTGATTTGCTTAACACTTTTTTGGTTACTACATGAATCCATATGTGTTATTTACATTTACATTTTACATTTTAGTCATTTAGCAGACGCTCTTATCCAGAGCGACTTACAGGAGCAATTAGGGTTAAGTGCCTTGCTCAAGGGCACATCGACAGATTTTTCACCTAGTCGGCTCGGGGATTAGAACCAGCGACCTTTCGGTTACTGGCACAAAGCTCTTAACCACTAAGCTACCTGCCGCCTATTTTATAGTTTTGATGTCTTCACTATTATTCTACAATTTAAAAAATAGTAAAAAATAAAGAAAAACCTTTGAATGAGTAGGTGTGTCCAAACTTCTGACTGGTAGTGTACATATCTCAATGTTACACAAGGATAACAGCCATTCATAGATTCTTTTATGACAAGAACATTAGAGGACACTGTGGTTCGTGAGACTGCACAGTGAGAAGCCAACAAACAAACTTTTACAACATAATGAGCCATAAAATGTGGGGGGAGGTGGCTGGGGGTTGTAGAGGCATCACAATTCGCCATCAGAACTTAAGTAAGAGACACGGTGTCGCTCATCCGAAAGGTCTGAAGGGCCATGGCTAGGAGTCGTGAGCTCTCCTTTCCACAACACCTGGGCTGGGCCGCACCGGCATCACTTTGAGCCTGCTGGGGGACATGGAGCTCAAAGAGTCCTCTGGGGCCAACCATAACAAACCCAGGGTTCAAGCCCAGTGTATGAGTGCCCAGAGGCTGAGCAGTGGGCAGTGAGCAGGGTCAGTTTGGCACTGGTTGGGTGGATGGGTGGACTGAGTAGACAACACAGAGTTAATAGAGATTACCAAGAGAGAGAAAGTGGTTATAATGAGGAGCAGGGAGACACTGAACCCAAAATAAAAACACCAAACCCCACAGCTGTAGTATTAGATAAAAACTCTGGAAACAGGATGATAATTATAGGGTCTCAATGTACAATATATGTCAGCTGTGTGTAGAAAACAGATGCATTCTGTTGATTAATTAAAAAATAGAATATATTTATACAGTATATTTATATGCAGATATTCTTTTTTGTGCAGAGGCTAAACACTTGTTTGGTAGTAAAATGTGCACATTTATATATATTTTTTGTCTTTAAATATACTAGCTTGATTTACACTGCCTACTTGAGAACTTTCTTCTCCAGAGAAAATGACTTGATAGGGTGATAAGTGAGCTCGGCTTGCAGGTATTTTTTTTCTAGTGGAATGCCTAGAGTTCTTACAGACAAAAATATAGAACTATTAGTATTAAACCGCCTTATGGTATAGAGAATAAGACAATATAAAAACAAAAACAAAGTGAAACCCTGGATCACTTAACTCCTTTACACACTGGCCTGGTTGTGGGTTTGGCAAAGATCTATAGTTTTTGTCAAAACATCAGTGTCTGTAGAATGACTGAAATGAAATGAAGAGGTTAGCTAGACTGAGTATGTGTAAAAACAATGCCAACAGCAATGCACTCAAAAACACCTTTACCTATACTGGTACATGAATAATCATGGGATTTTACTGTACAAAATGTTGCCTTGCTGCAAACAGGTCTTTTGCAGTCAACTGACAATCAAGGATCCCAATTCTACAGTGAGGTCTTTAGAAGGTCAAGCAAACGGCGCCGCCAGCGGGGCAGCGGAGTTTGACAGAAACACAGGACATACTTTGCTCTATCACAGAGGAGCAGTTCAATTGCTTGAATGTGTTTGTTTTTCAAGTTGTTCATACAAAGATTAAAAACTATTTCAATCACCGAGATTGAATTATCTTTGATTGAAAAGCGTGTTTTAAAGTCAATGACTTAAATTCTTGCAAAATAATGATTCAACTTCACGAGAATCCTGAGTAACCGTGAAAAAATAGATATCATCAAAAGGAAAAAACATCCCTTCATTGGAACAACAGAGAACATCTCATCTCCGAGAACATTTCAATGATTGGCGACCAAGCGTTCCTGAAGAAAACACACACATACACACGCTCACACCAACTAAATTAAACCAACAAAAAAAAGAATGAAACATAAAAGGCAGGTGGTACACATGAATAAAAGGCATCAGAAACGATGCAGGTATAATGCTCATTTTCAGTCAGCATTTCCATAATGTCTCTGTGACTGAGTCAGTGATACAGTGTTTCGTGTCGCCAGCAAGGGGAGAGGACTGCACAGACCAACCTAGGGTCTGGACCAGGGGACTCAGTAAAGGTTCAGACAGGCACATTTGATATATAGATCTAGAATATTCCTGACAGTGAGCCTGAAATAGTCTCAGTCTCTTGTCTTTCCACGTTTGAACTGTTCGCTTTGGTAACGGATGTCAACCACGTCAAGGTGTTTTTTCTTCTCCTTCTATTGTAAATAATAGGATTTGTTTTAGTACCTAAGGAAGAGTTAAGTGCTCTGCGTTCAAGGCAGCGTTACAGCCAGATCACCATGGAGGGCACATCCAGACCCTTTCCTCTCTTCCTCTCCACACCAGTGTCCTCAGCTCTGGTGTTTGTTCTTGGTCTACTCTCCATGGGGTGAAAGTGCATAGGAGTGGGGCTCCCACCATTGCAGCAAGGATCCCCTCACAGTAGTAAGGCCTTTTTTTCAAAACAACATGACTGCATTAGCGTCTGAGTGTCGGCACAGTGACAATTTCAACGTGTGGAGATCCAGAAGGGTCATCCTGTATGTGTATGTGTTTGTGTATATGTCTATAGTTTGTGTGTGTACGTATGTGTTGTGTGTGTGTGTACAAATGTTTTTATTTGTGTGTGTGTGTGTAAGAGGGAGGAGTTGAAGGACTTTCTCCTTCACTGTTCCGCCCTTCCCGAGCATCCTGGCTCTGTCCCTCCTCCTCCTCCTCTTCCTCTTCCTCCTGCTACTGGCGCTCCTCTCCTTCCTCCTCCTCCTGAATGACTTGGATCTGGTCGTCAGAGGGTGAAGGGGGCAGGCTGGGAGGCAGGCTGTTGGCCTGCTGCTTCTCCTTGCTCTTCTCCTCCTCCTCGATGGTCTTCTTCCACACCTTGTGGTTCTCCGTCAGGTGCTGCATGATGTTGCAGAACAGCCGACGCCGGCCCTTTCTCCTTTCTGCATGGGACAACACACAAAAAAGGATTTAACATCCCATAGCTTTTTAGTCGCAATAGCAACAATCAAATAAACGTCCTGCTCTTGATGGAAATGTTAAATGCTCAATGTTAAAACGATAAATGTATTAATTCATAAATCATATATCAACTCAGAATGATAGAAGCGTGAAAAATGACATGTCTTACTTGGTTCGAGCTCCTCCTCCAACTCGTCTTCATCAGTCTCTGTGTCCTCTGCCTGCTCTTCCTCATCCTCATCCTCAGAGCGCTCCTCGTCGATCCAGTAGCCAGGGAGCAGACCAGCGGCGTCGTACGAGTTGCAGAGCGGCCCCACGATGTGTGTGATGAAGGACTCCTGCAGCTTGGCCAGCTGGGGAGAGGAGCGGTCCATGAAGGGGCTGATGGGTAATCCCAAAGTGGCCTCCTCATCCCCCTGTAGATGATAGACAGGCAGACAAACATTTTCAATAATTTGTCAATGAATATTTTTTTATTCATTAATCTAATTTAACTTCACATCCTAAATGTTGATTCTAGCAGTAAGAGACAGCAGAAAATGAAGCAACAGTTCTGGGTAGGCTATGTCAGTGTTCCCCAACCCTGGTCCTCCATTACCCCCAACAGTACACATTTTTATTGGAACCCTGGACAAGCACACCTGATTCAACTTGTCAACTAATCATCAAGCCCTCAATGAGTTGAATGAGGTGTTTGTCCAGGCCTACTACAACAATGTGTACTGTTCGGCATACTCGAGGACCATGGTTGGGAAACACTGGGCAATGTGATATGTGAAGCAACAGTTCTGGGTAGGCTACAGTGAGGGAAAAAAGTATTTGATCCCCTGCTGATTTTGTACGTTTGCCCACTGACAAAGAAATGATCAGTCTATAATTTTAATGGTAGGTTTATTTGAACAGTGAGAGACAGAATAATAAACAAAAAAATCCAGAAAAATGCATGTCAAAAATGTTATAAATTGATTTGCATTTTAATGAGGGAAATAAGTATTTGACCCCCTCTCAATCAGAAAGATTTCTGGCTCCCAGGTGTCTTTTATACAGGTAACGAACTGAGATTAGGAGCACACTCTTAAAGGGAGTGCTCCTAATCTCAGCTTGTTGCCTGTATAAAAGACACCTGTCCACAGAAGCAATAAATCAATCAGATTCCAAACTCTCCACCATGGCCAAGACCAAAGAGCTCTCCAAGGATATCAGGGACAAGATTGTAGACCAACACAAGGCTGGAATGGGCTACAAGACCATCACCAAGCAGCTTGGTGAGAAGGTGACAACAGTTGGTGCGATTATTCGCAAATGGAAGAAACACAAAAGAACTGTCAATCTCCCTCGGCCTGGGGCTCCATGCAAGATCTCACCTCGTGGAGTTGCAATGATCATGAGAACGTTGAGGAATCAGCCCAGAACTACACGGGAGGATCTTGTCAATGATCTCAAGGCAGCTGGGACCATAGTCACCAAGAAAACAATTGGTAACACACTACGCCATGAAGGACTGAAATCTTGCAGCGCCCGCAAGGTCCACCTGCTCAAGAAAGCACATATACAGGGTCGTCTGAAGTTTGCCAATGAACATCTGAATGATTCAGAGGAGAACTGGGTGAAAGCGTTGTGGTCAGATGAGACCAAAATCGAGCTCTTTGGCATCAACTCAACTCGCCGTGTTTGGAGGAGGAGGAATGCTGCCTATGACCCCAAGAACACCATCCCCACCGTCAAACATGGAGGTGGAAACATTATGCTTTGGGGTGTTTTTCTGCTAAGGGGACAGGACAACTTCACCGCATCAAAGGTACGATGGACGGCGCCATGTACCGTCAAATCTTGGGTGAGAACCTCCTTCCCTCAGCCAGGGCATTGAAAATGGGTCGTGGATGGGTATTCCAGCATGACAATGACCCAAAACATACGGCCAAGGCAACAAAGGAGTGGCTCAAGAAGAAGCACATTAAGGTCCTGGAGTGGCCTAGACAGTCTCCATACCTTAATCCCATAGAAAATCTGTGGAGGGAGCTGAAGGTTCGAGTTGCCAAACGTCAGGCTCGAAACCTTAATGACTCTGAGAAGATCTGCAAAGAGGAGTGGGACAAAATCCCTCCTGAGATGTGTGCAAACCTGGTGGCCAACTACAAGAAACGTCTGACTTCTGTGATTGCCAACAAGGGTTTTGCCACAAAGTACTAAATCATGTTTTGCAGAGGGGTCAAATATTTATTTCCCTCATTAAAATGCAAATCAATTTATAACATTTTTCACATGCATTTTTCTGGATTTTTTTGTTGTTATTCTGTCTCTCACTGTTCAAATAAACCTACCATTAAAATTATAGACTGATCATGTCTTTGTCAGTGGGCAAACTTACAAAATCAGCAGGGGATCAAATACTTTTTTCCCTCACTGTATGTGATACTGTATAACAGGATGGCATGGCATTACATTACATTGCTAACCTGACATTTGGGCCATGCTGTGTGGAGGGGTTCCATACCTGCTCATAAAACTCATTGACAATGCCTTCTGTCCACTTGAGGTGCAGATCACGCCCTTTGGCCGGCCCGTTGATGTCTGCCAGCTTAATGCAGACTTGGCACACCAGCAGCCGGTCATTCTCATTAGTCCAGTCGATTCCTGGACTGTTCACATCATTCACCTATATATAGCAACACAAACATTCACACAGTGATTATGACTGCCAGGCTCCTCATTTCTAATATAAATGCAGCGTGTTCTTTTAAGTATCAACTCTATTAGCCATTTAGATAAGACTTATTGTTATTGCCTTTGCCAGTATCAAAATGACAGGAAAAACAAAAACTAAGTATCAACAGAATGGCAACAGATTTTCTGAGAATGTGAGGTTCGTCATCATCATCTCAAACCTTTGAATTGAACTCGGCAAGGAAGTCAAAGTGCTTCTTCAGGTCTGTGGCGAGGATGGCCTCAATGACCAGGAAGCGAAAGCGTTTGAACTCCACGTGGTCCAGGTTGGCCAGGAAGTTGAACTCTGGCCGGGACAGGTAGAGGCTCCAGGCCGACGCAGCGTGGTGGTTCTCCAGGACAGAACGGTCATTATACAACACAGCCTGGTGAACAGAGGGATGTGACAGAGGTAGAGGAGAAGGAGAGGATAGGTGGATGAGGGAAGAAGAGAGTGTGTAGAGGAGAGGGGTGGGTTGAGTGGAGAGGAATGCGGGTGGGGTCAGAGAACAAGAAGAAGAAAGGAGAGGGTAAAATGGGAAAGAGGAGGTTGAAGAAGAGAATGGTAAAAGAAGGAGGGGTGAGCAGGTGAGAGGAATTGGGGTCAGTGTGCTTCAGACTAAATAATGCAGCCAGTCTAGAAATGGTGGACAGGTGGGTGATTGACTGACTGTCAACATACTGTTAGTCAATATGTCAGGGTTGACTCTCTTTTCAGGAAATCCTTTTCCTGGGACATTTACACAACCCAGACAGTATGCACAGTGCTATAATCGGTCATGACACTGCAAAACACTATTTATACAGTGGTATAGTTTGTTTGCCAACCTTTGCCATTATGTTGCAGCAAGAAAAGGAATTCGCAGAATTCTCAGGATTTGTGGGAACCTTTCCCTGACATGTGAACTAAGTGTAATATTATACCAGTCCCTATCTTCATTACTTTTACCATGAGAGCCAAGACTGATTAGAACCTGCCTATGTAGAAGCCTTTAGGCCAATAAACATCTCATCTATGAGTCACAGGGACCAAATGAATGCCGTCTGTGACACAAACAAAACACTTCCCCTTTCGTAGGACTTAACAGCATGTGGGAACACAAATGGGAACTTACTGAAGTGACAGGATAGGTTGAACTTTCTCTTCCTGATACAGGTTTTACTGTTGAACAGGTGTGGGTTAGCTAGCTGAGATGGTAGAGCAGTGGCTTTGGGGATAATAAGACTTACCTGAGCTGCGTTAGTGGCTACGAGGAAGGCGTTTGTGCGACCAGGGTGGTCATAGTCATGCATTGCAGCTGCTACATATAGTGCCATGAGTTCCAGAGCAGGGATGTTCCATGCCAGGCAGCCGTAGCTGTCGTCAGAGATGGACGAGCTCTTGGAGGAGGCGTATGATACCCGACCCGGCGAGATCCCACTGTCTGAATCTAGAGAGAAGACACAGACAGCTGCTTTCAGCTACGACATACTGGGACCTCACACTGACACTACATCATAACTGGAGTTTACTGGAGAAGACTTGACTGTATTATAAAGTGAAAACAGGGAACTAGTTTGTAGAGTAGGAAGTGTACAGGCAGGTTAAGCTGGTGGCCCAGTGACTCAGACTACTGCACTCCATTAGAAAAATGAAAAGGCCCAAAATAAGCCCTAAACACGCTGAGCTCAGCACAGACAGATCTCTATCACGACAGAGGCTTGCTCACCACCCCATCTCCCCCCTCTCTCTTCCTCTCTGTTTCTCCACCCTTCCATCCCCCTCTCTTTATCAGAAGGCAGCTGCTCCTCTGGCAGCTACTGAAGGATCGGTCAGCAAGCAAGCCTTAAATAATTTCCGATGGATCAAGGAAGCAGTACATAAAATATAATTAGCAGGGACGGGACTGGGGATCCTGGCATTTTAAACTAAACCATCTGGTGTCTGCCGAGAAAAGGCCACACACTACAGGAATGCCTACACTGGTACATCAAGAGGCTATCATAGAACTAGAAAAGTACATTTCCTAAAGAACATGTGTGCTTGCTAGCATGTCTTAAAGTATTTATGGTTGTGAAATAAGTTAGAGTAGTTATAGTGACTACAATACTAATACTACTGGTTAAAGTAGAAAAAGTAGCTAGATGGGAGAATTGAATGATTGGTTGATAGAATAGCCTACCATGAACATGTGAAAGTTGGTTTGGTGTCTCTAGGTTGAACAGTTCAAGAGTTACTAGTATTATTGGTGGGTTATTAAATGCCAATTTATGCTAATTTGAATTGTTATAGTTTATAACGTTTTGAAGTTGTTTTAATGTATGTAGCTGAAATGGTTAAAGCAGGGGTGTCAAACATACGGCCCGCGGGCCGGATCAGGCCCGCAAACGGGTTTAATCCGGCCCGCGAGATGATTTAAAAAAAAAAAAAAAAATTTAAGTATAAAAATGCGCTGCAATTTTTCAATAAAATAAACTGCTGTTCCAATTGAGTCCACTGGATGGCGCAATAGCAATTGTGTTAAGCAAGCAAACTGTTTATACCGGGGCAGAGCAAGTAGGTCAAGCACGTGCAGCCAATGAGCTACTTTGTTTTGCCCGCGATATTTATTACGGCTTCTACTTTTAACATTATGTGCTTTGGCACCCTCATTGCCCCAATATGTCTTTGGCACCCTCATTGCCCCAATTGGCGGGTCTGAAGAAACAGCAGTCTGTGTTTACTCACAGCCGAGACATCAGTGACGCTGCAGTGAAAGCTAGCTACCTCATTGCTAATGAAATCGCAGTGGCTTCAAAACCATTTAGTGAGGGTGAATTTGTAAAAACATGCATGATGAAGGCAGCGGAGATTGTGTGCCCTGAAAAGCAGCAGGCTTTTGCAAATATCAGCCTGACAAGAAACACAGTTGCAGACAGGATTTCCGATCTTTCAGTGGATTTGGACAGCCAGTTGAAGCAAAAAGTAAAGTCATTTATTGCGTTTTCGGTTGCAATTGATGAAAGCACGGACATTACAGATGTTGCACAACTGGCCATTTTTTCATCCGCGGAGTTGATGACACATTGACCGTCACCGAGGAGTTCGTGCAGTTGGTGCCGATGACAGATACAACGACAGCAGCTGATATTTTTACCGCACTCGTCGGCGCGCTGGACAGGGTCGGAGTGGACTGGTCCCGCGCTGTCAGCCTGGCTACAGATGGTGCGCCCTCAATGATCGGGGAAAAAAGCAGGCGTTGTGACAAAGTTCAGAGAGAAAGTGCAATCTGCAAATGGAGGACGTGATTTTTTTACTTTTCACTGTATTTTGCACCAGGAGGCTTTGTGTTGCAAGTCATTAAAGATGGATAACGTCATGAAGGTGGTCATCCAAACTGTTAATTTCATCCGATCCAGAAGCCTGAATCACCGTCAGTTTGACAGCCTTCTCAGAGAGAAAGACCACATCTATGGCCTGCCATACCACACTGAGGTAAGATGGTTAAGCCGAGGTGCTGTGCTGAGGCGTTTCTTTGATTTACGAGAAGAAATTGAACAGTTCATGGAAGAAAAGGGCAAACCAGTGTTAGAATTTCATTCCGCAGAATGGATGCCGGACCTTGCATTTATGGTGGATGTTACAGAGCACCTGAATAACTTGAACAAACAGCTGGTTGTCACGCAGTATTATGACAGCATACGTTCTTTCAAGTTGAAGCTGTCATTGTGGGAGACGCAACTTGCCGGTGGTGATGCAGCTCACTTCCCCTGTCTGAAAAAATGTGTGCGCGACCCAACATGTGGCAGACATGAAGCGGTTCAAAGATAAAATAACTGGACTGTTACGGGAGTTTGAGCAACGCTTTCAGATTTATGTTTATATGTTTTTATGTTGATGTGCTATTGTTTTTAATTTATTTTATTTTATTTGTATATTTAACCTATTCTTGACTCTGTGGTTCTTGCACTTGTTTGGGGAACAGGATTTCATTATTTTTATCTACATTTCTGCCTGAGAAATGACACCCTGATATAGTTCTGTGATCTGTGAAACAGTTCTGTTAATCACTGAGGCAGTGTGTTTGTGTGTTCTTTTTCTTTAGAATTTTCAAATAAACTTGACGTGTTTTATGATTAATAGTGATGTTGTGCTCGTACTATTTTGGACACACTGTCCTCAGGCTCCAGCTTTATGTTGTATGTTGATCGTATTAAAACAAAGAAAACAATCTGAAGTTGTTGTTTTTAAGTTATATATACCATGATTTTTCCGGTCCGGCCAACTTGGGAATAGATTTTCCTCCATGTGGCCCCTGAGCTAAAATGAGTTTGACACCCCTGGGTTAAAGAGAAGTAGCATTGCAAATGACTACCACTGTGTTCTCATGGTTGAAATTGAATCCATTAAGTGTTATGCTAATTTATTATACATTAAAATAGTTTATGAAGGTGTGTTAGAGCATTTTAAGTTAGGATAGCCTGAATGTAACTTAATTTTGCTACCACTGTATTTCTATGGTTATCATTCAAACCCCATGTTAATTAATTTTGCTTGGAAAATGTTTAAGTTGTTTTAATGTTTGTGGTTGAAATGGTTAAAAAGCAGTAGCATTTAAAATGTCTACCACTTCTTATGGTTGGCAATGAATCCATGTTATGTAAATCTATGCAAATGAAAATGGTTTTTAGTTTATAAAGGTTTTAAAGAATTTGAAGTCTGAACATTTTAAAGTTGGTCTTGTAGATGAATTTGTTATAATAAAAAAAGTATAAATCGTATAAAAAATCTGTATAAAATCTAAGTAGGGTCAGTCTGAACATTTCAACATTGGTTTAGCATTGATAGCTTAAACGGTGAAAGAGGAGATAGGTCTAGAATTCTTGCCATTGAAATACATTGGAGATCATTTTAAATATTGTTGTAGTTCAAAAATTATAAATGACATAAGAAACATTTTGTCAAGCAATCTAAGTTGGGGCAGTCTGCACATTTGGAAGTTGGTTTCATGTTAAAAAGCTTCAATCGTTTTAGCTCTAGAGCGGGCGGAAGAAAACAAATAATAAGAGTATGTAAGAAATATGGAGCGGTCTTGCCTTCAGCAAGCACACTAATAATAAGAAGTATGTGTGAAATCTAGAACAGTCTTGCCTTCAGTAAGCACACTAATAATAATAAGTATGTGAGAAATCTAGAAAGGTCTTGCCTTCAGCAAGCACACTAATAATAAGAAGTACAGTGAGGGAAAAAAGTATTTGATCCCCTGCTGATTTTGTACGTTTGCCCACTGACAAAGAAATGATCAGTCTATAATTTTAATGGTAGGTTTATTTGAACAGTGAAAGACAGAATAACAACAAAGAAATCCAGAAAAACGCATGTCAAAAATTTTATTAATTGATTTGCATTTTAATGAGGGAAATAAGTATTTGACCCCTCTGCAAAACATGACTTAGTACTTGGTGGCAAAACCCTTGTTGGCAATCACAGAGGTCAGACGTTTCTTGTAGTTGGCCACCAGGTTTGCACACATCTCAGGAGGGATTTTGTCCCACTCCTCTTTGCAGATCTTCTCCAAGTCATTAAGGTTTCGTCTCTCCACAGATTTTCTATGGGATTAAGGTCTGGAGACTGGCTAGGCCACTCCAGGATCTTAATGTGCTCTTCTTGAGCCACTCCTTTGTTGCCTTGGCCGTGTGTTTTGGGTCATTGTCATGCTGGAATACCCATCCACGACCCATGTTCAATGCCCTGGCTGAGGGAAGGAGGTTCTCACCCAAGATTTGACGGTACATGGCCCCGTCCATCGTCCCTTTGATGCGGTGAAGTTGTCCTGTCCCCTTAGCAGAAAAACACCCCCAAAGCATAATGTTTCCACCTCCATGTTTGACGGTGGGGCAGCATTCCTCCTCCTCCAAACACGGCGAGTTGAGTTGATGCCAAAGAGCTCGATTTTGGTCTCATCTGACCACAACACTTTCAACCAGTTCTCCTCTGAATCATTCAGATGTTCATTGGCAAACTTCAGACGGGCCTGTATATGTGCTTTCTTGAGCAGGGGGACCTTGCGGGCGCTGCAGGATTTCAGTGTGTTACCAATTGTTTTCTTGGTGACTATGGTCCCAGTTGCCTTGAGATCATTGACAAGATCCTCCCGTGTAGTTCTGGGCTGATTCCTCACCGTTCTCATGATCATTGCAACTCCACGAGGTGAGATCTTGCATGGAGCCCCAAGCCGAGGGAGATCGACAGTTCTTTTGTGTTTCTTCCATTTGCGAATAATCGCACCAACTGTTGTCACCTTCTCACCAAGCTGCTTGGCGATGGTCTTGTAGCCCATTCCAGCCTTGTGTAGGTCTACAATCTTGTCCCTGACATCCTTGGAGAGCTCTTTGGTCTTGGCCATGGTGGAGAGTTTGGAATCTGATTGATTGATTGCTTCTGTGGACAGGTGTCTTTTATACAGCTAACAAGCTGAGATTAGGAGCACTCCCTTTAAGAGTGTGCTCCTAATCTCAGCTCGTTACCTGTATAAAAGACACCTGGGAGCCAGAAATCTTTCTGATTGAGAGGGGGTCAAATACTTATTTCCCTCATTAAAATGCAAATCAATTTATAACATTTTTGACATGCATTTTTCTGGATTTTTTTGTTGTTATTCTGTCTCTCACTGTTCAAATAAACCTACCATTAAAATTATAGACTGATCATTTCTTTGTCAGTGGGCAAACGTACAAAATCAGCAGGGGATCAAATAGTTTTTTCCCCTCACTGTATGTATGAAAATCTAGAGTGGTCTTGCCTTCAGCAACCACACTAATACGAGTAAGAAATCTAGAGTGGTCTTGCCTTCAGCAAGCACACTAATTATGTTAATAAATATGTGGCATATTGTGTTATTTTATGGAAATAAATGAGGGCTTGGGGAAGTCCAGAACTATACCTACTGAGGCTAAATGAAATAAAGGGAACAGAAATAGTGCTACCAGTGTCACTTCCTGTCACATGCTCGTTGTGGATCTGCTGGAACCCTGGGACAGGCCGGGTGGTCAGGTACCAGACAGCATGGAGCACATCAGTGGCATGGACCCGGTTATGATCTGAGTACAGGCAGAGATTCACACAGGACATCACACATCAGTCACAGTAATACTTCACACTCACCACATGTACATGAGGTAGAAGCTACTATTACATATGATGGTGCATGTCTGCATGTCATGCCGTATGTAGTGAACTGTCAGGTACTGTAGGCCTATTATGGGGATTCATTTCTACTTCTTGACAACCCTATGGTTAGTTTCTAGACCTGGGTTAAATAATTTCAAATAATACTTGAACTGGGCATGATTTAGCTGGAATAGTCTAAACTAGCGTAATTAAGCTACATTAAGCGCACTTCTCATACTTTAATGTTTATTTTTTATTTTGTTAATTTTTTTACCCCCCTTTTTCGTCATATCCAACTACGATCTTGTCTCATTGCACCAACACCCCAACGGGCTCGGGAGAGGCGAAGGTCGAGCCATGCGTCCTCCGAAACATGACCCGCCAAACCGTGCTCCGTAACACCCGCCCGCTTAACCCAGAAGCCAGCCGCACCAATGCATCGGAGGAAACACCATTCAACTGACGACCGAAGTCAGCCTGCAGGCGCCCGGCCCGCCACAAGGAATCGCTAGAGCGCGATGAGCCAAGAAAAGCCCCCCTGGCCAAACCCTCCCCTAACCCGGACAACGCTGGGCCAATTGTGTGCTGCCCTATGGGACTCCCGGTCACGGCCGGTTGTGACACAGCCTGGGATCGAACCCGGGTCTGTAGTGACTCCTCAAGCGTCACGATGCAGTGTCTTCGACTGCTGCGCCACTCGGGAGGCCCATACCTTCATGTATTTGACCCAGGTCTGATCATTTCTACATCTGAGTAGACAATACACCAAGTGTTAATATGGGCTTTGTGCCTGGACTGAAGAAAGCATAGGCAGCACTATACTCACAGGGAATATCCCTATAGCCGTTCTCCAGAGCACAGAAGTAGGACATGAACTCCCTCACAGGGATCTTAAACATCTCAAACAGACAAGTGTCCTGGAACAGAGTGTAGGTCACCTGGGAGAAAGACAACAAATAAAACACCTATGTTAATTTAAAACCCAAATCAAAACAATACACATTAACCAAGTCTTTCCCCTCAGAGACAGACAGTGAGACACTGGGAGAACACAGTGTACTCAAAACAGCACATAGAGAAATCACCAAGAACACTATGAGCATTCGGGACATCATTCAGTCAAATATCAGTAATGGGGATCATACTGTTTTCAACATTCAAACAATCAGTCAAGTGAGTTTCTCCAAATAAATACATTCAATGGCTGCATCACAAAACTACTTTTGGGCCTGTGGGCCCTGATCAAAATTAGTGCACTATATAGGGAATAGGGTGCCATTTGGGATACAACCCAGGTGTTGCTTATTCAAATATGAATAGATGTAACAGATCATGGAGTAATGACAGATAGATGGTTGCTATATGGTTGGTATGTGGTTGTACTGACGTAGCTGAGTATTCTTCCTGTCTTCCCTCCTGTTCTGTCCATCAGGTCAAAGATCTGGAAGTTCCAACTGTTGATCTTCTCCATGAGTTCATCGTGGTTCTCCAGCAGGGGGTCTAGTCTGAACTCACCCTACAGGCAGGAGAGGACCACAGCACACACACATTTTAAACACACACACACACACACATTTTTAAGACACACATACGTTTAGATGAACACACATGCAGGCAGGCATGCAGGCAGACACCACACACACACACACACACACACACACACACACACAAACATTAAAACACACACTCATTAAAACACATACAGTACCAGTCAAACATTTGGCCACACCTATTCATTCAAGGGTTATTCTTTATTTTTACTATTTTCTACCTAGTGAAGGCATCAAAACTATGAAATAACACATATGGAATCATTTAGTAACCCAAAAAGTGTTTAAAAAATCTAAATTTATTTTATATTTTCGATTCTTCAAAATAGCCACCCTTTGCCTTGATGACAGCTTTGCACACTCTTGGCATTCTCTCAACCAGCTTCACCTGGAATGTTTTTCCAACAGTCTTGAATGAGTTGCTGAGCACTTGTTGGCTGCTTTTCCTTCACTCTGTGGTTCGACTCATCCCAAACCATCTCAATTTGGTTGAGGTCGGGGGATTGTGGAGGCCAGCTCATCTGATGCAGCACTCCATCACTCTCCTTCTTGGTCAAATAGCCCTTACACATCCTGGAGGAAAACAAATGATAGTCCCACTAAGCCCAAACCAGATGGGATGGCGTATCGCTGCAGAATGCTGTGGTAGCCATGCTGGTTAAGTGTGCCTTGAATTCTAAATAAATCACAGATAGTGTCACCAGCAAAGCACCCCCACACCATCACACCTCCTCCTCCATGCTTCATGGTGGGAACTACACATGCAGAGATCATCCGTTCACCTACACTGCGTCTCACAAAGACACAGCGGTTGGAACCAAAAATCTCAAATTTGGACTACAGACCAAAGCACAGATTTCCACCGGTCTAATGTCCATTGCTCGTGTTTCTTGGCTCAAGCAAGTCTCTTCTTCTTATTGGTGTGCTTTAGTAGTGGTTTCTTTGCAGCAATTCGACCATGAAGGCCTGATTCACGCAGTCTCCTCTGAACAGTTGATGTTGTGAAGCATTTATTTGGGCTGCAATTTCTGAGGCTGGTAACTCTAATGAACTTATCCTCTGCAGCAGAGGTAACTCTGGGTATTGCTTTCCTTGGGTGGTTCTCGTGAGAGACAGTTTCATCATAACGCTTGATGGTTTTTGCGACTGCACTTGAAGAAACTTTCAAAGTTCTTGAAATTTTTCCAGATTGATTGACCTTCATGTCTTAAAGTAATGATGGACTGTCATTTCTCTTTGCTTATTTGAGCTGTTCTTGCCATAATATGGACTTGGTCTTTTACCAAATAGGGCTATCTTCTGTATACCACCCCTACCTTGTCACAACACAACTGATTGGCTCAAATGCATTAAGAAGGAAAGAAATTCCACAAATTAACTTTTAACAAGGCACACCTGTTAATTTAAATGCATTCCAGGTAACTACCTCATGAAGCTGGTTGAGAGAATGCCAAGAGTGTGCAAAGCTGTCATCAAGGCAAAAGGTGGCTACTTTGAAGAATCTCTAATATAAAATATATTTTGATTTGTTTAACACTTTTTTGGTTACTACATGATTCCTTATGTGTTATTTCATAGTTTTGATGTCTTCACTATTATTCTACAATGTAGAAAATAGTAAAAATAAAGAAAAACCCTTGAATGAGCAGGTGTGGCCAAACTTTTGACTGGTACTGTACATTAACACACACACAGACACACATTAAAACACACAGACACAACACATTAACACACACAGGCACATTAACACACACACACACACACAAACACACACACACACACACACACACACAGGCCCGTAGACAACCAGACTATCCAAAACACCACATCGCAAATCTTATGAATCTCATTCCTCTGATATGGGGATGAAAGCAGGCTCCAGACTGACTATGTGTGCGTTGCTTTTGAATGATTCACTTTAGAATTACCCCACAGAATCCTCAGATGAACCCTACTCAGTTGTCTTAACAGCTGGCTTGATTTAACAAGGCTTGGTTTGTCCAATAAAGAAAGTGAGAGCACAGCCCAAGTAAACAGAGGGGGCATTCCAGGACAGAGCCAGATCAACACTACCCCCATCACACTGGGTTTACACGGCTGTTAGCTACATCACAACAGACTGAAAGACATGCACCCAATGAGTGTCTGAGGAAAACCTTTGCCGTATTCCCAGAACTAACTAGAGGACACATACTATAGCTAGCTACTCTGTTACATGTGTTGGCCTGATTGTGTTATCTCACTCAGAGGGAGTCTCCTGGTTGGGATAGTGCAGCGGCAGCAATGCTACACACAGGAAGGCTAACGAACGCTGTAAGGTGTTAATACTGACATATCCCTTCAAAGCTACTGTTATTTTACGTTAGTCTAATGTTAGTGTAGCCTACCTCTGTTTCTTAAGTCTGCAGCTCTGTGACGTTAGCCTAGCAGTAGGGTGCATTCACACTGAGCAACACAGAGTAAAATGACAGAGCCAACTCAATGTATTTCAATGGGGAAGGCGCGCTGGAGTAGCGGAGGGGAGGCGTGTCAGGTTGCATGAGGTTGTGCTAAACAACGCACTATCAATATGCTCTCAAAACGTACATAATTCATACTCCTCCGTTAGCTCTGCGTGGGAATGCCCTCTTAGCATACTGTAGCATTAGTGCTGCGTACCGCTGTTTCCTGAGTCTGCTGCTCTGTGGTGGGGCTCTGCTCCTCCTCGTCTGTCTGGCCCCGGCTCCCTGCATCTGGACTCCTGTCCCCCGTCGACTCGGCCTCCACACTCTCCTCCCTGATCAGTGCCTCCCCCATGAACTCTGACCCCTCACCTGCTGTGGAGGAGACACATTGCACATCACAGTGAGTTGACAACTGGTTTAACATTTAGGTATGAAGCATTATTCTAATGAATTGACTCTCTGATACAGCAGGTTTTCAATCTTTTGAGAGTGGAAACAGTAAGCTAAGTCATGGGTGTGTGCACAAAAACACTGTGCAGCCTATGTGTCTGTACAACATACTTCCATTCCAGTTAATGATGCTGGTGAGTTTGTGTTGCGAGAGTGAGGCTACATTCCAGCAGGTGTCATACCTGAGCGTCTGCGCTGGGCCTCAGCATGACCAGTGAACGGCAGGTGTCCCTCCCCCGCCTCCATACTGGGCATGTTCTTCAGCATCTGACGACCACAGCTACCGCGTGAGCAGGGGGACAAACACAGCCACCAACATCATCAATATACATGGTGAAATGCAACTCTACAGCAGAACTGGCTCTACAACAGTAGGATATAATGGAGGGGGTAGGGGAAGAGGGTAGTAGATTGCCCTACCTGGTGCACAGGGCCGCGGGGCTGCGGTAGGGCCCCTGGAAGTCAGGGGAGCTGAGGATGTAGCCCAGGGGCTTGTGCAGGTTGACGCTGGGCTTGGTGAGGAAGTCAGCCGTGTCAGGGAACTCCACCGGGGGGCGCGTGACCTGGGAGGATGGACCTCCCCCCGGTGGACAGTGGCTTATGGAGGTGACAGGACTCAGGCTGGGTGACGCACCTGGAGAGAGAGAGAGGGAGAGAGAGAGAGAGAGAGAGAGAGAGAGAGAGAGAGAGAGAGAGAGAGAGAGAGAGAGAGAGAGAGAGAGAGAGAGAGAGAGAGAGAGAGAGAGAGAGAGAGATAGGAGAGAGAGAGAAAGTAAGAGAGAGAGAGAGAGAGAGAGATAGTCAAACAACATAAAAACACATTTCACTTCCACACAGTAAATCAGACTTGCGTGTATAGTAAATCCACATGGTCTCACCTGCTCTCCTGGGCCCGGCATGGTAGGTCAGGGTCACAGAGGAAGACCTCTGCTTAGGGATGGTCAACAGGTTAGCATTGGGCCCATTGGACAGAGACCCCGGGCTGGAACACACACACAAAACATGGCACTTACTGCTTGAATTAATGAGACAACATCAGTTAAAATGCTTTCATATTCAATGTACACCATTATAAAGATGAACTTTTTCACACCCGCTCTTATGTCTAAAGATGAACTGCTTAGAGAAATGTTACATAGCATACAGTAACTCATTTGATGCTCAAAGTAAGACAATGAAAATCAATGTTGAAAATGTATCCTTCCAGAAGACAAAGATCCCTAAAAGATCAAAGATCACTAAAATATCAAGTGAGTCATCTAAACATTTTTGGAACAAAGAGAATGAAGGAATGTTATGGTCATTATCTGTTAGGCAATCAGCTTACAGATCTTGATCACTACTGCCTCCCAGTGGATATAAAGGAGAATTACATCTGCAGGGAGATTAATCAAAGACTGATGGTAACAAAGAATGTGTTGCTGAGGGAGGGCCTGTTTGTTCATGTCAGGGTAAAGATGGGGAGTGTGCCATGTTGAAAATGCCCTGACCTTTAAAGATATTCTCTGGTACTTTTGTATACTTTTTAGCCAGCAGTTCTGAAAGTAGTGCCCACAAGCAAAAAATGGTCCCCGAAAATTACGTGCTACCTCGTAAATGTACAGATTTGTGCACCACGTCATTGCTCTCTCTCTCTACTGTGTGTGCGTCTTGCTAGCTGTCACTCAAATGGTGAGGGGCTGACGCTCTTTGGCTGAAACTCGAATTGCTAGGGGGTTGGCCCACGTGGGGGTAAATGTAGGGAAAATGGCGCCACACAGCTTCCAAAAAAAACAGTCGCTTTCAAATTAGGGATTTCGTGGCTAATTGAGGAAAGACAGTAATTCTGCTCATATATGCATGTATGAACCGCACATTGACACACTTAGCCAAAACCGTGAGGTTTATAAAACTACCGGGGCATGTCTTTAACCTGGTGGCACTGAGGTCAGGGGGTGTCTGAACTCTGAAGTCCCACCTGATGGTGATCGTACCTGGTCATATTGAGGTCAGGGTGGGGTCCCGGTCTCTTGCCGTTGTTGCGTTCCCAGCGGGAGGAGGCCGACTCCAGAGGGGGGAGAGGGGAGGAGGTGGAGCCCCGGCGGAGTTGGGGGGTGGGCAGGCTGTTCCTGCTGCTAAGACCCTGGGTGTGTGGAGGGGAGGAGGGAGACATTATTACATTTTGGTCAATGATGCTACAGCACAGTCACAGGCAGATGGAAACTCAGCAAAAAAAGAAAGGTCCCTTTTTCAGGACCCTGTCTTTCAAAGATAAAAGATCACAGAAAATAAAATAACTTCACAGATCTTCATTGTAAAGGGTTTAAACACTGTTTCCCATGCTTGTTCAATTAACCATAAACAATTAATGAACATGCACCTGTGGAAAGGTCGTTAAGACACTAACAGCTTACAGACGGTAGGCAATTAAGGTCACAGTTATGAAAACTTAGGACACTAAAGAGGCCTTTCTACTGACTCTGAAAAACACCAAAAGAAAGATGCCCAGGGTCCCTGCTCATCTGCGTGAACGTGCCTTAGGCATGCTGCAAGGAGGCATGAGGACTGCAGATGTGGCCAGGGCAATAAATTGCAATGTCCTAAGACAGCGCTACACGGAGACAGGACGGAGAGCTGATCGTCCTCGCAGTGGCAGACCACGTGTAACAACACCTGCACAGGATCGGTACATCCGAACATCACACCTGCGGGACAGGTACAGGATGGCAACAACAACTGCCCGAGTTACACCAGGAATGCACAATCCCTCCATCAGTGCTCAGACTGTCCGCAATAGGCTGAGAGAGGCTGGACTGAGGGCTTGTAGGCCTGTTGTAAGGCAGGTCCTCACCAGACATCACCGGCAACAACGTCGCCT
This sequence comes from Coregonus clupeaformis, assembly GCF_020615455.1. Taxonomy (NCBI): domain Eukaryota; kingdom Metazoa; phylum Chordata; class Actinopteri; order Salmoniformes; family Salmonidae; genus Coregonus; species Coregonus clupeaformis. The sequence goes on from NW_025534033.1 coordinate 46,119, forward strand.
ATGGGCACAAACCCACCGTCGCTGGACCAGACAAGACTGGCAAAAAGTGCTCTTCACTGACGAGTCGCGGTTTTATCTCACCAGGGGTGATGGTTGGATTCGCGTTTATCGTCGAAGGAATGAGCGTTACGCCGAGGCCTGTACTCTGGAGTGGGATCGATTTGGAGGTGGAGAGTCCGTCACGGTCTGGGGTGGTGTGTCACACCGTCATCGAACTGAGCTTGTTGTCATTGCAGGCAATCTCAACGCTGTGCGTTACAGGGAAGACATCCTCCTCCCTCATGTGGTACCCCTCCTACAGGCTCATCCTGACATGACCCTCCAGCATGACAATGCCACCAGCCATACTGCTCATTCTGTGCGTGATTTCCTGCAAGACAGGAATGTCAGCTTTCTGCCATTGCCAGCGAAGAGCCCGGATCTCAATCCCATTGAGCACGTCTGGGACCTATTGGATCAGAGGGTGAGGGCTAGGGCCATTCCACCCAGAAATGTACGGGAACTTGCAGGTGCCTTGGTGGTAGAGTGGGGTAACATCTCACAGCAAGAACTGGCAAATCTGGTGCAGACCATGAGGAGGAGATGCACTGCAGTACTTAATGCAGCTGGTGGCCACACCAGATTCTGACTGTTACTTTTGATTTTGACCCTCCCTTTGTTCAGGGACACATTATTCCATTTCTGTTAGTCACATGTCTGTGGAACTTGTTCAGTTTATGTCTCAGTTGTTGAATCTTGTTATGTTCATACAAATATTTACACATGTTAAGTTTGCTGAAAATAAACGCAGTTGACAGTGAGAGGACGTTTCTTTTTTTGCTGAGTTTATATTCAGCACACTGCCAGGCTACATAGAGTAGAGCAGGTTCAACTAAAAACAAAAAAACGATGTCTACATAACACTGGTGAACACATAGAAGAGGAACATTCATTATGAGGATAAGATACCATGTATAAGTGGATAATGTGTTAGTGGATAATGTGTTAGTGGATAATGTGTTGGCCTGCTAGTCTCAGCAGGCTTCTGTCTGTGTGTTAGTTATGACCTGCTAGTAACACATTCAGAAGGCTGCTGGAGGGCCTACCTTCAGGGGCTTCCTGTCGCTCCTCTCTGCAGGGTCCTCCACCTCGGTACAAGAGTAGAAACCTGGGAAGGGGGTGAAGGGGTTGACCCTGGGCCGACAGGAGCCAGAGAAGGTCCCCATAAGGCTGCTGACGCTGCGCAGGGAAGAGACAGTGTGGGGCGACAGGGACGAGTCCATCAGCAGGTCAGACACCATGTTCCTGGCCTCGTTGATGACCGATAAGTCCACCCGTTACCGCTTACTGCTCCCTGGGGACACGGAGGAGACAACAGGACACATGTCAGAGAGATGCCTCGTTCAGCAGAGCACAACACAAACATACAGTATATACTGTACTAAAGAAGAGAGCCTGGTGTCATTTCCTCATTCCTTTCCACTGTTTCTAATGAACCCAGATTGGATTTAAATTACCAAACACAAGAAAACACCTGGGCTTGGATTCACAAAACCTTCTTAAGAAGAAATTCCTTCTTAATTGCAATTTCTTCCTTAACTATGGACTTATGAAGAAAATTAAGAAAAGTTGCTATTCCTCAAAAAGGTTCTTGGAAATGTTATCATGTTACTTCTTATGTTTCTCCTTAAGCAAAAAATTAAGAAGAAATTAGATTCTTGAAAATAAAGTTCTTTGATTTCTTCTTGGAATTCCAAGATAGCTAAACCCTTGTCTTAAACTCATGGAAGTGAGAGAATATGCTAATGAAAGCTATTGAACATGTTTAATTGACTCACAAACTTCATCTGAAAGTTTCAGTGTTGATTGTTTTAAACCCAATAACATATTTTAGAACAGTTAGAAATATGTTAACATGATTGCCATCGCTAGTGTCACGCCCTGGCTCTAGGGACTCTTTTATGTTGAGCCAGGGTGTGTAGAGTCTATGTTTTGTGTTCATTGTTTCAGTTTCTAGTTCATGTGTTTCTATGTTGGCCGGGGTGGTTCTCAATCAGAGCCAACGTGAATCAGCTGTTGCTTGTTGTCTCTGATTGGGAACCATACTTTGGCAGCCTATTTGGCACAGTGTATTGTGGGATCTTGTTCCGTGTATGGTTTGTGTTTTGTTACCAAGGACTTCACGTATCGTTTTGTTGTTTTGTTCGTGTGGTGAATATAATAATAAAGTATGTTCGCATTTCACGCTGCGCATTGGTCCAATCCTTTCGACGATCGTGACAGAAGATTCCACCTATACTGGACCAAGCAGCGTGTTTCGGAGCTAACGCCGGGTAAGGAGATGGAGAAGTTGGCGATGGCCCAGGTGGGCCAATGGTGGTCCTGGGAGGACATGTTCGAGGGCAGAGGACCATGGGCAAAGGTTAAAGCCTTGGCGAGAGAGGAGGTACGGCGCCAACAGTGTCGTCGTCGGACAGGCGAGAGGCAACCCCAATACATTTTTAGGGGGGGGGCACATGGCATGGACGACGGGGCTGCTGGAGGCAGATAAGGGGCGAGTTTGTGGACGAGGAGAGAAGGCCACCGGGTTACGGGAGCCATTGGTGATTAGAGGGAGGGAAAGTGTAGAGGCACGGCGAGAGGTACTGAAGTGTGTTGCCAGTCCGGTCCGGCCCGTTCCTGATCCCCGTATAAGGCCAGTGGTGTGGGTTCCCAGTGCGGTCCGGCCTGTTCCTGTCCCTCGCACCAAGCCTGTGATGCGCGTCGCCAGCCCGGTCCGGCCTGTTCCTGCCCCTCGCACCAAGCCTATGGTGCGCGTCGCCAGCCCGGTCCGGCCTGTTCCTGCCCCTCGCACCAAGCCAATGGTGCGCGTCGCCAGCCCGGCCCGGCCTGTTCCTGCCCCTCGCACCAAGCCAATGGTGCGCGTCGCCAGCCCGGCCCGGCCCGGCCTGTTCCTGCCCCTCGCACCAAGCCAATGGTGCACGTCGCCAGCCCGGCCCGGCCTGTTCCTGCCCCTCGCACCAAGCCAATGGTGCGCGTTGCCAGCCCGGCCCGGCATGTTCCTGCTCCCCGCACCAAGCCTATGGTGCACGTCGTCAGCCCGGCCCGGCCCGTTCCTGCTCCCCGCACCAAGCCAGTGGTGCGCTTCGTCGGCCCGGCCCGTTCCTGCTCCCCGCACCAAGCCTGTGGTGCACATCGTCAGCCCGGTCCGGCCCGTTCCTGCTCCCCGCACCAAGCCAGGGGTGCGCGTCGTCAGCCCGGTCCGGCCCATTCCTGCTCCCCGCATCAAGCCTGTGGTGCGCATCGTCAGCCCGGTCCGGCCCGTTCCTGCTCCCCGCACCAAGCCAGGGATGCGCGTCGTCAGTCCGGCACAGCCCGTGCCCGTTTCACCGGTGCCTGGTCAGGTACCGGTCAGCTGCTCCACACCGGAGCCTAAGCAATCCGCTCCACCGATGTCAGTCCAGCTCCAGCCAGCGGGGCCAGACCAGACCAGGGGCACTACGGGGGGGTTATTAGAGGGTGGTGGTCACACCCGGAGCCGGATCCGCCTCAGAGGAGGAATGCCCACCCGGCCCTCCCCTGTTCGGTTTATGTTGGCGCGGTCGCAGTCCGCGCCTTTGGGGGGTACTGTCACGCCCTGGCTCTAGGGACTCTTTTATGTTGAGCCAGGGTGTGTAGAGTCTATGTTTTGTGTTCATTGTTTCAGTTTCTAGTTCATGTGTTTCTATGTTGGCCGGGGTGGTTCTCAATCAGAGGCAACGTGAATCAGCTGTTGCTTGTTGTCTCTGATTGGGAACCATACTTAGGCAGCCTATTTGGCACAGTGTATTGTGGGATCTTGTTCCGTGTATGGTTTGTGTTTTGTTACCAAGGGCTTCACGTATCGTTTTGTTGTTTTGTTCGTGTGGTGAATATAATAATAAAGTATGTTCGCATTCCACGCTGCGCATTGGTCCAATCCTTTCGACGATCGTGACAGCTAGAGAGACAGCTGGGTTGCCTAGCTACAATCATCTTAAGACAGTTAAGAAGTCCATAAGAAGACATTTGAGAAGTTCATAAGAAATTCCTTATTCTTAAGATCACGAATTCTCATCCTGCTCAACCTACTGACTGTTGCTGTGCTGATAGACCCCATATAAAAGACTAGAGGGTTTGGAGAACTAAGCTGCCTTTTAAGCCCCAGCTCTGTGGCCACAATGAGTGGTGAGTGATGAGTGGGGGCAGACTTCAGTCAGAGGAGCACAGCTTCCTGTTGATCTACTTGTATAGCATGTCTGCAAAACACTGTGGACCCCAACAGGATGACAACACACACATAAGGCACAAAATACACACACATATACATAGGCAGGCCTACACACACAGTTCAAACACGTGCATGCACACACACACGCACACACACACACACACACACACACACACACACACACACACACACTTACTTACAAAAAACACAGATGCTTCCATTTTATGATGCATATTAAAGTAGACCTAGTATAAAACGTGTGTCAGTGATTTGACAATAAATTGGAACACAAGGCCAGTATACTAGATTAGAAAATAGATTATGTGTAGGTACTCCAAAATGTATCAAGATAATCTGATGTCCAAAAAGGTTGGAGTTAGTTAAATATATCCACAGCCTCAATTCTTTGAAATATGATTAAATATTTCAAAGAACTACACTAATACCATTTTTATTCAGTATCCTCTTTTACTTACATTTTGTCAATTCAATGTCCTCTCTGGGAATTCAAGTTCTTGTTACCCTATCAGGGTTGATGGTCTAGTTTGTATACATGTCATTCCAACTCATTCCATGGATTGAAAGTAAAATAGGAAATTATCCCCAACCCTGATGTGAATGATAGACTGCACATGTGCTCTAATAGTGATATACTGTATCCAGATGAGTATATTCTCTTTGTGTGTGTGTGTGTGTGTGTGTGTGTGTGTGGGGGGTGTGTGTGTGACCACACTGACCTGATACTGGGGCTTGTACCACTGCTTCAGGTCCCAGTCCCATAGGATCATCTGAAAGAGGGAAAACACACACATCAGTCAGGCAGCCTTGCTAGGACGTAGGTCTAGGTGTGTGTATTACAGAATATATATATATATATATATATATATATATATATATATATATATATACACACACATGCAGGTATTAATTAAATCAGAACCAACTATTGTTATTTTACCATAACATGTGAAGCGCTTTAACATGCATAATTTCTAATACAATTGGTCCACAATGAGAAACAGTCTATTTTACAGTATTAGACATAGTGTAACTGTTGTAGAATATTAAAGAGGTCAATGAGATATATAGTCTATTTTACTGCATTAGACAGTGTAACTGTCTTAGAATATTAAAGAGGTCAATGAGAAACATAGTCTATTTTACTGCATTAGACAGTGTAACTGTCTTAGAATATTAAAGAGGTCAATGAGAAACATAGTCTATTTTACTGCATTAGACATAGTGTAACTGTTGCAGAATATTAAAGAGGTCAATGAGAAACATAGTCTATTTTACAGCATTAGCCATAGTGTAACTGTTGTAGAATATTAAAGAGGTCAATGAGAAACAGTCTATTTTACAGCATTAGCCATAGTGTAACTGTTGTAGAATATTAAAGAGGTCAATGAGAAGCAGTCTATTTTACAGCATTTGACAAAGTGTAACTGTTGTAGCATATTAAAGAGGTCAATGAGAAAGTATTGTTACTTTATTCACCTCTAGTAGTTATCCTAAAGTAAACACATGGGGGTATGATAGAATCAAGTCAAACAGCTTACATAAAAGAATTACCACACTGTGGACTTTCTACTGCTGTAGAGTGTTATTTAGGCCTACACACACATAGAGAGCTACTGTCTCTAACTTATGTATTTTGTAGAAAGGAAAAACACAAAAAGCAAACCACCGCGACCAGCCGACCACAATGAAACGTCAATAGTGGTGCTCTCAGATTTGATCTAGCCCCAATTACGTCAATGACCAGCATTTCCACATTATCTGTCTGAGAAAAAAGTCACCAAACAGGAGCTCAAACAGTCTCACACCACAGACAAACTGCTACTATGCCACTAGTGTTAAACTTCAGTTGTCACATACTGGGTCGTAGGTTTACTTACTACACATTGCAACAACTAGACGTAGGTGTTGAATTGATGTGAATTTGTTTAGATAGGCCTAGACCTACAGTACAAACTCTAGAAATGAATGCTACGGATACCATTTCTACCATTTGTTGATATTATTTAATTAACTAGTTTGTCTACTTTTTGGACAGTATTTTCACTTCAATAAAACATATTAAATAGGCTACTGCATATAAATGAGTTTAAATGGTCAAACTACCACTTCTGGGAACAACAAAATAACAGCAACAAACACCCAACAGTATCTGTGGACGATCTATAGTCTAGACAGAGTAGAACCATCTGTCCTGAAGCGTGTGTGTCTTGGGAGCAGTCTACCATCATACAGGGAGATCATTAGGCCTCTACATGTCCTCACAGAGAGGAAGGAACACACGGGTTAGTCGCCATGTTAAACCCAGAGAGCAAACACTCATTCCCTCAAGACTCAGAGAGCATGTAGTCTTTCTACTGGCCACAGGGGTGTGTGCTAGAGGCATGTGGATGGATGGACACACTTCAAGGCCTCTGCTCTCTCTAGTCTCTACTCACAGACCACCTCTCAAACTTAAACACAAAAACACACAGCAACTCACATCTAAATAGACAGAAAGCACAATCCCAGGCAGTATAAGTCTAGTCATGATGTAGATTGAAGTAGACCAGTATGCACTAAGCTCAACTGTCTGAGAGAACATTAGAACATTGACATATCATATAATTACACTGTAAATGTTTGGTGCATCTTTGATGCTTAAGTGTTAGTTCACTGATCACCAATACACTCGAACATAGTGCAGGGAAGGTAAAACAACATCCTTTATGCAATGCAAGAAAGCATTTATTATCAGTTCTCTTTTTGTTTCACATAATTGTAAACGTTCACATAAATCACATGAATCCTAAATGTAATCCTCAAAGACATTTGTTTCTTAGCTTTAACTAACGGAGCAAATAAGGATACCTTTGTGATTGCACAGGATCCTTAGTCTAGGTTGTGTGTTCAGTAGTAGACTGCTAGAGAGTGTGATAGCAGGTGTAATGAGGAGTGATGCACTCTGGGAGTGTGAGTGATACCAGTGTTGTTCTAAATAATAATTGATTATCAGACAACAATAATTGCAACCAGAGCTCCTCTGATTGAACACAGAAACCAAAGCATTTATGTCAAGGGAATGTCTCCCCAAAACATATTTTATCTGCATCAAAAGACACCAGACACAAAGAATATAAGGCCATTAAATAGGTTAGATTGGATGGCAAATGTATCTGTGCTGCGCTTCTGTGAGAGGCCTTGTTCCTTCCGCTCCAATCAGAGGCAGTTTCATTGATCAGAGCGGGATGCTCCGTGTTTGTCATCAGAATCTGTACAACGCGGCCAAACATTTAGTACAGCAAATAAGCACTGCCATGGCAACTCAACAGAGGCCAGCAAACAATGCTCCAAACACCATGGCAACGGGATGGTGGGAGAGGGCCGGAGGAAAGATCTGTTGGACGTCTGCTTGTTTACAGAGAGATAGGGGGGAGGGAGGAGAGCGAGAGATGGGTCGGAGGGAGGGAGAGGGTGACGAGAGACGAGAGAGAAACGGGAGAGAGGGAGGGAGGGAGTGACAGAGATGGAGGGAGAGAGAGAGGCTGCCATGGAGTGGAGGGAGTGAGAGAGAGATAGAGAGAGAAAGGATGCCGTGGAGTGGATGACGCAGTCGAGACATGCTGCTGGCCTGGCTGTCAGACTGGAGCTAGGTAGCGTGTTCCTCAGACACGTGTGTCCCTCTGACGCTTTGTTCACACCTCTGTGAGCACACACACACACGTACACACATACGTACACACACACGTACGGCCTGTTCGTATCTCTCTGTACACTCTATGTTTCTCTTCACCTCAACATGTAGTCTCACACAAAACATGCCAAGCTCTGTTCACACATGACTTTACTGTGAATTTAATACAGTTCCAGAGACAGGGGAAGGTGGGTCAACAGCAGAGTTGAATGGCCAAAATACACAGGCCTGTTAGCTATCTACTGTGGTGTGTAACAACAACGTAACACGCACACGCACACACACACCTGCCTTATTACAGATGATTCACCAGTTTTTAGGTCAAAAGAGAGCATCATGTGTTATTCTTAACAAGAAAGAGGAGGATTGTCATGAGGATGAACACATCCAAGTACGCTACACATATAGACACACGCACACACGTTTATGCAACATGGTACAATACTATGTGTACAACAGTACCAATGCAAATATGGAGGATTGTAAATCAAGCTATGCTACACCCTCTCCTATTTTAACACAACTCTACTTGTAAATTAAAATGGAGGTAAACATACTGGAACATTCTTATCTGTATGAGAAGGTCACAATGGAGCCTACTACTATAGTCACAATATAGTTACAATATAGGGCTGATATAGTCACAATATAGTCATAATATAGGGCCTAATATAGTCACAATAAAGGGCCAAATATAGTCACAATATAGGGCTGATATAGTCACAATATACAGTTGAAGTCGGAAGTTTACATACACCTTAGCCAAATACATTTAAACTCAGTTTTTCACAATGCCTGACATTTAATCCTAGTAAAAATTCCCTGTCTTAGGTCAGTTAGGATCACCACTTTATTTTAAGAATGTGAAATCTCAGAATTATAGTAGAGAGAATGATTTATTTCAGCTTTTATTTCTTTCATCACATTCCCAGTGGGTCAGAAGTTTACATACACTCAATTAGTATTTGGTAGCATTGCCTTTAAATTGTTTAACTTGGGTCAAACGTTTTGGGTAGCCTTCCACAAGCTTCCCACAATAAGTTGGGTGAATTTTGGCCCATTCCTCCTGAAAGAACTGGTCTAACTGAGTCAGGTTTGTAGGCCTCCTTGCTCGCACACGCTTTTTCAGTTCTGCCCACAAATGTTCAATAGGATTGAGGTCAGGGCTTTGTGATGGCCACTCCAATACCTTGACTTTGTTGTCCTTAAGCCATTTTGCCACAACTTTGGAAGTATGCATTGTCCATTTGGAAGACCCAATTGCGACCAAGCTTTAACTTCCTGACTGATGTCTTGAGATGTTGCTTCAATATATCCACATAATTTTCCTTCCTCATGATGCCATCTATTTTATGAAGTGCAACAGTCACTCCTGCAGCAAAGCACCCCCACAGCATGATGCTGCCACCCCTGTGCTTCATGGTTGGGATTGTGTTCTTCGGCTTGCAAGCATCCACCTTTTTCCTCCAAACATAACGATGGTCATTACGGCCAAACAGTTCTATTTTTGTTTCATCAGACCAGAGGACATTTCTCCAAAAAGTAAGATCTTTGTCCCCATGTGTAGTTACAAATCGTAGTCTGGCTTTTTTATGGCGGTTTTGGAGCAGTGGCTTCTTCCTTGCTGAGCGGCCTTTCAGGTTATGTCGATATAGGACTGTGGATATAGATACTTTTGTACCTGTTTCCTCCAGCATCTTCACAAGGTCCTTTGCTGTTGTTCTGGGATTGATTTGCACTTATCGCATCAAAGTACATTCATCTCTAGGAGACAGAACGCGTCTCCTTCCTGTGCGGTATGACAGCTGAGTGGTCCCATGGTGTTTATACTTGCGTACTATTGTTTGTACAGATGAACGTGGTACATTCGGACGTTTGGAAATTGCTATTTTTCTGAGGTCTTGGCAGATTTCTTTTGATTTTCCCATGATGTCAAGCAAAGAGGCACTGAGTTTGAAAGTAGGCCTTGAAATACATCCACAGGTACATGTCCAATTGACTCAAATTATGTCAATTAGCCTATCAGAATGACATCATTTTCTGGAATTTTCCAAGCTGTTTAAAGGCACAGTCAACTTAGTGTATGTAAACTTCTGATCCACTGGAATTGTGATGCAGTGAATTATAAATTAAATAATCTGTCTGTAAACAATTGTTGGAAAAATTACTTGTGTCATGCACAAAGTAGATGTCCTAACCGACTTGCCAAAACTATAGGTTTGCTAACAAGAAATGTGTGGAGTGGTTGAAAAACAAGTTTTAATGACTAACCTAAGTGTATGTAAACTTCCGACTTCAATTGTAGGTGTCATGACTCTCTCCGGCCTCTAGTATGGTGAAAGGAATGTCCTTTGTGTCAGAGACTTTTGCTGCCCAAAAACTTCAACATCCAACAATGAACATTGGGACAATATATTTCAACATCTAAATGTTGGGAATGATGAGAAATGGAATATGGAAAATTCATGTCTATTTTGTGACGTCATAAAAAATTGTATAAAGGTGTTATAACAAAAACATTGTGACTTGAAGAGCTTTTACACTGTGTATATTAGGTTTACATCATTTATGTCAAGGAGGAAGACAATGTTTCCATGAAGATAGGAATGTGATTTTAGCTTTCTAACAAAATCATAGTGATAATAATACTTTTGCCTCGTAGCCACGCCCGAGGGAGCTCAGAGAGCGTGTCAGTATGACGGAAACGTCCCTCTTTACCAGAGTGCATAAAAGACTGAGATAAGAATTATCAGATCAGACTAGACGGACCTCAAGCTGCAGCTTTTGTCCATTGTGGTCCCGACCCTGAAAATCAACACGAGGTAACGACGACAAAGTTGCCTCCACTAACAATCAATGTTACGGCTGAGTAGCTGTTCTAAGTACTGTATCTAAGAAGAAGGTGAATTTAAGTGGGACCATCCTGTTACTCTCTTCAAACCATCGTCTACTACACTGCTCTCATCACCCCATAGGGGATCATCGATACGGCAGATTAGCCGTCCTCAGAAGACCACTTCCAGAACGAGTGAAAGTAAACAGACGACTAAGAAGAAGGACATTGTGACCTCTTGTGGACAATCTGAGCCTAACATCTGAGCCTTACATCTAAAAGGCCATCCGAAAAGAGAAGGCCCAATCGACCCTTCCCACGAAGGCCTGGGTCCAACAGAGACGACGAAGACATAAATACATGCATTACTTCTTACCAAACGGGCGGCAGTTCTGGCAAAGTATTAGGATTACTATGAGCTTAGGTCGCCTCACCCAATGTGGAACGGATTCTATTATTTCTTTATACCTTCTTATCTAGAACCTCCGACTGAAACTAGCCAGCTAACTAGCTACTTTCTATTAGACACCGTTAGCGGTCTTCACCATTGTCCATGGCCTGCACTACCTACCAGCCAGCTCTAGCCTGGACAATTATCGGCCAGTCTGCACATAGCGCTATCGAGCCAGAGTTTATCGGATTTTCTGCCGGAATCACTGAATCACTGGACCTTAACACCGGATCATCGCAACTAGCTAGCTGCAACCGAATGGCTGTTGTTGTTGTTGGCTAATCACCACTGTCCCGAAGCAAGCCCCAGTTAGCCTTGAGCTAGCCTCAAGCCAGGCCCATCTCCCGGCTATCTACCTCTCTGTCAACCGGACGGGACCTCCTAGTGTTGACACGGAGCCCCGCCGATCCATCACGACTGGTCTGCCGACGTAATCGTCTGATGTGGTTTCAACAGGCTTCCCATTGCGACGACCACGAAGATCCATCTGCTAGCCCCGACGCGCTAGCACACGCAATCAACAGCCGTGCCTCCTGTTCGCCTGTGCCGTAGCAGCCACTGAACTGCTCCCGGACTCACCTATTGCTGTTCACTGGACCTTATGATCACTCAGCTACACAGCTAATGCCTGCTGGACTGTTCCTTTATACGGTACCTCATCCTGTTTATCTGTTTAGCCTCAGCTCAAACTTTCAACACCATTACCAGCTGTTGTCTTGCTCTCTCGAATAACACCTGTGATTGCTTTATGCCTCTCTCCCATGTCAATATGCCTTGTCTATTGCTGTTTCGGTTAGTTCTTACTGTACTTTTTCACTGTAGAGCCCCCAGTCCCGCTCAACCTGCCTCAGATAGCTCCTTTGTCCCACCCCCCACACACGCAGAGACTGGCTCAATCGGTGCCTCCAGTGATGCTATCTCTTTCATCGTTACCCAACGCTTAGGTTTACCTCCACTGTACTCATATCCTTCCATATCCTTGTCTGTACATAATGCCCTGAATCTATTCTACAACGCCCGGAAATCTTCCCCTTTTATTCTCTGTACCCAACGCACTAGAAGACCAGTTCTTAAAGCCTTTAGCCGTATCCTTATTCGTTTCCTCCTCTGTTCCTCTGGTGATGTAGAGGTTAACCCAGGCCCTGTAGCCCCCAGTATCACTCCTACTCCCCAGGCGCTATCATTTGTTGACTTCTGTAACCGCAAAAGCCTTGGCTTCTTGCATGTTAACATCAGAAGCCTCCTCCCTAAATTTGAGTTATTCACTCCGTTAGCACACTCCACCAATCAGTGTCTGAATCCTGGCTTAGGAAGGCCACCAAAGATTCAGAAATGTCCATTCCCAACTACAACATTTTCCGTCTAGATAGAACTGCCAAAGGGGGCGGAGTTGCAATCTACTGTAGAGATAGCCTGCAGAGCTCTATCCTACTATCCAGGTCTGTGCCCAAACAGTTTGAGCTTCTACTTCTAAAAATCCACCTTTCCAGAAATAAGTCTCTCACTGTTGCCGCTTGCTACAGACCCCCCTCAGCCCCCAGCTGTACCCTGGACACCATTTGTGAATTGATTGCCCCCCATCTATCCTCAGAGTTCGTATTGCTTGGTGACCTAAACTGGGATATGTTTAACACCCTGGCCGTGCTACAATCTAAACTAGATGCCCTCAATCTCACACAAATTATCAAGGAACCTACCAGGTACAACCCTAAATCCGTTAACATGGGCACCCTCATAGATATCATCCTGACTAATTTACCCTCTAAATACACCTCCGCTGTCTTCAACCAGGACCACCCCTCATCACTGTCAAACGCTCCCTAAAACACTTCAGCGAGCAGGCCTTTCTAATTGACCTAGCCCGGGTATCCTGGATGGATATTCAATCAATTTTTCAATCAATTTTATTTTATATAGCCCTTCTTACATCAGCTAATATCTCGAAGTGCTTTACAGAAACCCAGCCTAAAACCCCAAACAGCTAGTAATGCAGGTGTAGAAGCACGGTGGCTAGGAAAAACTCCCTAGAAAGGCCAAAACCTAGGAAGAAACCTAGAGAGGAACCAGGCTATGAGGGGTGGCCAGTCCTCTTCTGGCTGTGCCGGGTGGAGATTATAACAGAACCATGCCAAGATGTTCAAAAATGTTCATAAGTGACAAGCATGGTCAAATAATAATCAGGAATAAATCTCAGTTGGCTTTTCATAGCCGATCATTAAGAGTTGAAAACAGCAGGTCTGGGACAGGTAGGGGTTCCATAACCGCAGGCAGAACAGTTGAAACTGGAATAGCAGCAAGGCCAGGCGGACTGGGGACAGCAAGGAGTCACCACGGCCGGTAGTCCCGACGTATGGTCCTAGGGCTCAGGTCTCTCAGTTGGCTTTTCATAGCCGATCATTAAGAGTTGAAAACAGCAGGTCTGGGACAGGTAGGGGTTTCGTAACCGCAGGCAGAACAGTTGAAACTGGAATAGCAGCAAGGCCAGGCGGACTGGGGACAGCAAGGTGTCAGCATGCCCGGTAGTCCTGACGTATGGTCCTAGGGCTCAGGTTCTCAGAGAGAAAGAGAGAACGAGAGAATTAGAGAGAGCATACTTAAATTCACACAGGACACTGGATAAGACAGGAGAAGTACTCCAGGTATAACCAACTAACCCCAGCCCCCCGACACATAAACTACTGCAGCATAAATACTGGAGGCTGAGACAGGAGCGGTCCGGAGACACTGTGGCCCCATCCGAAGAAACCCCCGGACAGGGCCAAACAGGAAGGATATAACCCCACCCACTCTGCCAAAGCACAGCCCCCCGCACCACCAGAGGGATATCCTCAACCACCAACTTACAATCCTGAGACAAGGCCGAGTATAGCCCACAGAGGTCTCCACCACAGCACAAACCAAGGGGGGCGCCAACCCAGACAGGAAGATCACGTCAGTAACTCAACCCACTCAAGTGACGCACCCCTCCTAGGGACGGCATGAAAGAGCACCAGCAAGCCAGTGACTCAGCCCCTGTAACAGGGTTAGAGGCAGAGAACCCCAGTGGAGAGAGGGGAACCGGCCTGGCAGAGACAGCAAGGGCTGTTCGTTGCTCCAGAGCCTTTCCGTTCACCTTCACACTCCTGGGCCAGACTACACTCAATCATATGACCTACTGAAGAGATAAGTCTTCAGTAAAGACTTAAAGGTTGAGACCGAGTCTGCGTCTCTCACATGGGTAGGCAAACTGTTCCATAAAAATGGAGATCTATAGGAGAAAGCCCTGCCTCCCGCTGTTTGCTTAGAAATTCTAGGGACAATTAGGAGGCCTGCGTCTTGTGACCGTAGCGTACGTATTGGTATGTACGGCAGGACCAACTCGGAAAGATAGGTAGGAGCAAGCCCATGTAACGCTTTATAGGTTAACAGTAAAACCTTGAAATCAGCCCTTGCCTTAACAGGAAGCCAGTGTAGGGAAGCTAGCACTGGAGTAATATGATCAAATTTCTTGGTTCTAGTCAGGATTCTAGCAGCCGTATTTAGCACTAACTGAAGTTTATTTAGTGCTTTATCCGGGTAGTCGGAAAGTAGAGCATTGCAGTAGTCTAACCTAGAAGTAACAAATGCATGGATAAATTTTTCTGCATCATTTTTGGACAGAAAATTTCTGATTTTTGCAATGTTACGTAGATGGAAAAAAGCTGTCCTTGAAACAGTCTTGATATGTTCGTCAAAAGAGAGATCAGGGTCAAGAGTAACGCCGAGGTCCTTCACAGTTTTATTTGAGACGACTTTACAACCATCAAGATGAATTGTCAGATTTAACAGAAGATCTCTTTGTTTCTTGGGACCTAGAACAAGCATCTCTGTTTTGTCCGAGTTTAAAAGTAGAAAGTTTTCAGCCATCCACTTCCTTATGTCTGAAACACAGGCTTCTAGCGAGGGCAATTTTGGGGCTTCACCATGTTTCATTGAAATGTACAGCTGTGTGTCATCCGCATAGCAGTGAAAGTTAACATTATGTTTTTGAATAACATCCCCAAGAGGTAAAATATATAGTGAAAACAATAGTGGTCCTAAAACGGAACCTTGAGGAACACCGAAATGTACAGTTGATTTGTCGGAGGACAGACCATTCACAGAGACAAACTGATATCTTTCCGACAGGTAAGATCTAAACCAGGCCAGAACTTGTCCGTGTAGACCAATTTGGGTTTCCAGTCTCTCCAAAAGAATGTGGTGATCGATAGTGTCAAAGGCAGCACTAAGGTCTAGTAGCACGAGGACAGATGCAGAGCCTCGGTCTGACGCCATTAAAAGGTCATTTACCACCTTCACAAGTGCAGTCTCAGTGCTATTGACCTCATTCCGTCAGTAGAGGATGCCTGGTTGTTCTTTAAAAGTGCTTTCCTCTCCATCTTAAATAAGCACGCCCCATTCAAAAAATTCAGAACTAAGAACAGATATAGCCCCTGGTTCACCCCAGACTTGACTGCCCTTGACCAGCACAAAAACATCCTGTGGCGTACTGCATTAGCATCGAACAGCCCCCGCGATATGCAACTTTTCAGGGAAGTCAGGAACCAATATACACAATCAGTTAGGAAAGCAAAGGCTAGCTTTTTCAAACAGAAATTTGCATCCTGTAGCACTAACTCCAAAATGTTTTGGGACACTGTAAAGTCCATGGAGAATAAGAGCACCTCCTCCCAGCTGCCAACTGCACTGAGGCTAGGAAACACTGTCACTACCAATAAATCTACGATAATCGAAAATGTCAACAAGCATTTTGCTATGGCTGGCCATGCTTTCCACCTGGCTACCCCTACCCCGGCCACCAGCTCTGCACCCTCCGCTGCAACTTGCCCATGCCACTGCCATCTGCCCGGTAGTTAAAATCGGGATTCATCAGTGAAGAGCACACTTCTCCAGCTTGCCAGTGGCCATCGAAGGTGAGCATTTGCCCACTGAAGTCGGTTACAACGACGAAATGCAGTCAGGTCAAGACCCTGGTGAGGACGATGAGCACACAGATAAGCTTCCCTGAGACGGTTTCTGACAGTTGCGCAGAAATTCTTTGGTTGTGCAAACCCACAATTTCATCAGCTGTCTGGGAGGCTAGTCTCAGATGATACCGCAGGTGAATAAGCCGGATGTGGAGGTCCTAGGCTGGCGTGGTTACACGTGGTCTGTGGTTGTGAGGCCAGTTGGACGTACTGCCAAATTCTCTAAAACGAAGTTGGTAGAGAAAGGAACATTAAATTATCTGGCAACAGCTCTGGTGGACATTCCTGCAGTCAGCATGCCAATTGCACACTCCCTCAAAACTTAAGACATCTGTGGCGTTGTGTTGTGTGACAAAACTGCACATTTTAGAGTGGACTTTTATTGTCCCCAGCACAAGGTGCACCTGTGTAATGATCATGCTGTTTAATCAGCTTCTTGATATGCCACACCTGTCAGGTGGATGGATTATCTTGGCAAAGCAGAAATGCTCACTAACAAATTTGTGCACAAAATTTGAGTATGAAACATTTATGAGATCTTTTATTTCAGCTCATGAAACATGGGACCAACACTTTGCATGTTGCGTTTATATTTTTGTTCAGTGTAATAAAAAAGTTTTCAAATCTCAAATAGTTCATTGATTGAGGAGACTTTTGTTAGGTGTTTTGGTTCTTGGTCTTGGTGTGAGGTGGTTGAGGTATTTGTGAGGAGCAAGCTTTGTGCTGTGAGTGGCTGGGAGAGGGGAAAGTGTCAGTATGTGCGTTTCTCACCTGCCTGCCCCTAGCCCTGGGTTATGGCAGGGAGCCGAATAACTCCACACTGACACGCTACAGCCCTCAGCCCGCTCCACCCCACCCACCAACCAGGGCCAGCCAGCCAGGCAGGGAGGCACACCAAAACAACTCCCTATTACACACCCTGGTCCTGCTGCAACACCAGCCATCTCCTTTGATGACTGATGGCTGCCTGGCCTTAACCGTCAATAACACCACCACAGTCAGCCACATCCCCACAACCAAACCTGGCATCTAACGTCTGTCTGCAGACAGACGGACGGCTTGCCACACCATAGACCAGGGTTCCCCAACTGGCGGCCCGCGTGGTTTTATTTGTCCCCCAAGTTTTCTGAGCAAAAATACAACAAACAAACCTTATTATTTTGTGAATTTTCATTTAGCCACGGAAAAAGACAGGATCCTTCCCGCTAGCCATGATTGACTGAGAAAATGGATGGACTGGACATGCCGGGAGATAGTTTGGATTGGTCTGACATGTAGCATGCTTCTGTCTATAACGTGAGCTGCTCAGTATGTGCTTGATAGTCCTTTCTACCACAGCGTTTTTGAAAGCTATAACGTTAGCAATCGAGAACTACAAAAGTTATGCTACTTTTCTCAACAACATTGATGGCCTGAATTTAGCAGGCGCTATCGACAGATCAGTTGGAAAAAGTTGTGATGGGCTACTTTCTGCACATGCCAAGGTCAGTGTGAACCGGAGTGACAAGACACAACGCTGGCCAAACAAGATGTAGCTACAAACAAAACAGAGTTAAATGGTACCAGTCTGCCGTGAAGCGTTCATCCATGTATACGGGTAAGAGTCTAGCTACATTTTCAGATATTGTACGTTTCACATTTTGTCAGAAAGTTGTTTTCATTGCAAGTTAAAGACTACTGTTAGCTAGCTAGCGAACGTTAACTTGCTGGCTCACTAGCTAACGTTACGTGTATGATCTGTGTAGTAATATTATTCGAATCAGAAATCATGTCTAGACAATAGTGGCCCATCTACTAGATGTGGCTGGGGGGTGGTTATAGCATTTATTTCACATGCCCCATCAATTTAGACAAGTGCGTCTGGGTAAGCGTCATCTAATAATTATAAAATATTTATAAAATATTTTTATCTGGACACTTTCTGTTTTTGATATTGCTACTATGCAAGTAACCATTTCACTGTATCGTTTACACCTTCTGTATCCTGCCATCCCTGTCAACTGTAAGTGCTGTTATTGTGAAGTGGAAATGTCTAGGAGCAACAACGGCTCAGCCGGGAAGTGATAGGCCACACAAGCTCACAGAACGGGACTGCAGATCATCTGTCCTTGTCACGAGTTGCTAAGCCAGAACCCAGAAGCAGACCAGGACAAGGTAAGTTGAAACGAAGGTGAGTGTTTATTACAAATTCAAGAGTGATGCTGAATAATCCAGGGAACAGAGCGGGCGGCGTTGATTAGTTGTTGGGGGTGCAGTGGTTGATCCCATCCTGGGTCGGCAGCCGCCGACCACCAGGCAGAGGTTGGATGAAGGTTCCGGACGGGTGACTGCAGATGGAACAAAACGGGGGTAAGTAAGCAACAAACCAACAAGGTGCAAAAACAACAAAACTAACGCTAGGCTCTAAGACTGATACTCTGGTAAACCTACTGTTCATGGCTAACGATCCGGCAGGGAATGGATGTTAGGCCAGAGCCTAAGAAGGGTGATGATCAGGACCAGGTGTGCAGATTGCTGATGGGATGCAGGTGCGGAAATCAAGAGAGCTCCCCGGAGCGTTCCCGAACCCTCGGGAAACTGGAGATCACGAACAGAAAAACTAGTCACCAGACAGGACCCGACTCAGACTGCCGGGATCGTTACAGTACCCCCCCTCCGGCGAACGCCACCGGGCGGACTCCCGGAGCGCCAGGATGGAGGCGGTAGAAGTCACTGATGAGGTCAGCATCTAGGACCTGTCGCCGCGGAATCCAACTCCTCTCTTCAGGACCATACCCCTCCCAGTCCACGAGATACTGGAAACCCCGGCCCCGCCGTCTGGAATCCATGATGCGACGCACCGTGTAGGCAGGACCACCTCCGATCATCCGAGGAGGAGGAGGAGGAGGCGGAGGGAGGCAACAGAGGACTGAGGAAAACAGGCTTGAGGCAGGAGACATGAAAGGTGGGATGGACTCTGAGCGTCCTCGGGAGTTTGAGTCGAACTGCCACCGGATTGATCACCTTCTCCACCACAAACGGACCAATGAACTTCGGTAACAACTTCCTAGACTCAGTCCGTAACGGAAGATCCCGTGTGGCCAACCAGACCCTATCTCCGATGGAATAGGTGGGAGCGGGGATCCGGCGACGATTCGCCTGGAGCTGATACCGGTCCGAAACTCTAAGGAGTGCCTTTCTGGCCCGATGCCAGGTCCGGTGGCAACGACGAATATGGGCCTGAACAGAAGGCACTGAGAGCTCCTTCTCCTGAGAAGGGAACAGGGGAGGTTGGTAGCCATACAGGCACTGGAAGGGAGACATCCCAGTGGCAGATGTAGGGAGAGTATTGTGGGCATACTCAACCCAAGGCAACTGAGAGACCCAGGAGGTGGGGTTGGAAGAGACCAGGCAGCGTAGCGTGGATTCCATCTTCTGGTTGGCTCTCTCCGCCTGACCATTGGATTGGGGGTGAAAACCAGATGTGAGACTGACTGTAGCTCCAATGGCCAAACAGAAGGACTTCCAGACAGCAGAGGTAAACTGAGGGCCACGGTCGGAAACGATATCACTGGGCAAACCGTGGACCCTGAAAACCTCCCTAACCAGGATCTCGGACGTCTCCGAGGCAGAGGGAAGCTTGGCAATTGGCACAAAGTGGGCGAACTTGCTGAATCTGTCCACGATAGTCAGAACGACCGTGTTCCCCTCAGAAGCGGGCAACCCAGTGACGAAGTCCAGGGCCAGATGCGACCATGGTCGCCGGGGAATAGGAAGGGGGTGAAGTAGTCCAGAGCTGGGCCGATTGGTACTCTTATTCTGCGCACACACTGGACAGGCAGCAACAAAACCCCGAGTATCCTCGGCCATGGCAGGCCACCAAAAACGTCTGCGAAGAAACGCCATTGTCCGAGCCACGCCAGGGTGACAAGCCATCTTGCTGGCGTGGGACCATTTGAGGACAGCAGGACGAACCGACTCAGGCACAAACAACCGACCCGGGTGGACCGTTACCGGGACCGGGCTGAGTCCGAAGGGCCGCCAGCACCTCCTCCTCAATCTTCCACATAACTGCTCCCACGACGCAGTTCCGGGGGAGAATTGTCTCGGTCTTGGACCCACTCTCCTCCGTCTTGGAGAACATCCGGGACAAGGCGTCCGCCTTGCCGTTCTTAGATCCAGGTCGGAACGTCAGGGAAAACTTGAATCGTCCGAAAAACAACGCCCACCTGGCCTGACGGGAGTTGAGACGTTTAGCCGATTGCACGTAAGCAAGATTCTTGTGGTCAGTCCAGACAATAAACGGTTGCTCCGCCCCCTCCAACCAGTGGCGCCACTCCTCCAAGGCAAGTTTCACCGCGAGAAGCTCCCGGTTACCCACATCGTAATTCCTCTCCGCAGGCGAAAGGCGACGAGAGTAGTAGGCGCAGGGATGGAGTTTACTGTCCGTGGAGCATCGCTGCGACAGGATGGCGCCAACTCCCACATCAGACGCGTCCACTTCAACGGCGAACTGACGGGCCGTGTCCGGTTGAGAGAGAATCGGTGCGTTGGTGAATCGCCTCTTCAAATCCAGAAACGCTCGATCCGCCTCCGGATTCCACTTGAAGGTCCTGATACTGGAAGTCAAGGCAGTTAACGGAGCGGCCACACGGCTGTAATCCCGGATGAATCTGCGGTAGAAATTCGCAAACCCCAAAAATCTCTGGAGCTGCAATCTCGTACCGGGCTGGGCCCATTCCAGAACCGCTCTAACCTTCTCCTGGTCCATCCTAATCTCTCCCCTGGAGATGATGTACCCGAGAAAGGATGTCGTGTGGGCGTGAAACTCGCACTTCTCGGCCTTCACGAACAGGCGATTCTCCAACAATCGCTGCAGAACCTGCCGGACATGCTGGACGTGGTCGGAAGGTTCCTTCGAGAAGATCAGAATGTCATCCAGGTAAACAAACACAAAGAGACCGATCATATCTCTCAGGACGTCGTTCACCATACTCTGGAATACCGCTGGAGCATTGGTCAGTCCAAACGGCATCACCTGATACTCGAAGTGACCCATCGGTGTATTGAAACCCGTCAACCACTCGTCCCCCTCTCTGATCCGGACCATGTGATACGCATTGCGTAGGTCTAGCTTGGTGAACACCGTAGCACCCTGTAAGGAGTCGAAGGCAGAACTCATCAAGGGCAGGGGATACTTGTTCTTGACCGTGATGTCATTCAACCCCCGATAATCAATACACGGTCGAAGAGAGCCATCCTTCTTACCCACAAAGAAGAATCCTGCCCCCAGGGGGTGATGACGAGGGACGAACGAGACCAGCAGCTAGGGACTCCTTGATGTAGGTCTCCAAAGCCTCACGTTCAGGTCGGGAGATACTGTATAACCTTCCCTTGGGGTAGACAGCTCCAGGGAACAGGTTGATGGCACAATCATATGGTCGGTGGGGAGGGAGTGACAGAGCCTTCTGCTTACTGAACACTTCCCCCAAATCGTGATATGTCTCGGGAACCAGGGACAAATCTGGGGGTTTAGCCTCAATCACCTGACTGGGAACCGAATGGGGGCAGGCAGTCTTGAGACAGTTAGCATGACAATCAAGGCTCCAACTCGTTACCTTGCCCGTCACCCAATCGAACGTGGGATTGTGTTCCTTCAGCCAGGGGTATCCAAGGACCAGAGGAACATGGGAAGACGGCAGAATGAAGAATGAAATCATCTCAGAATGATTCCCCGACAACCGCATCTTAACCGGTTCAGTCCTCATCGTGATACGTGCCAGACTACTGCCGTTCAGAGTGGTAGCTTCAATGGCTTCCGGCAATTGCTCCTTGGAAAGCCCCAGCTGTTCCACCAACTCGGCATCTAGAAAGCTTCCACCGGCACCTGAATCGATAAAAGCGTTAATCGCTAAGCTCTGATTCCTGTTCATAAGGGTAGCCGGGAAACGGGGTCTGACAGAGGTATTGAGAGGTCGAAACTGGCTCGCTAAAAGTCCTCCCAACTTTAGCGAGCCGCGCAGTTTGACGACCCGACTGGAACCTGAGAAGCTGATCGGTTGGACGGAACCCATTGCTTCTCCCTCCTTCGCTCTCGGACTCGATTATCCACCCGAATAGACAAGGCTACCAAGCTGTCCAGGTCACTAGGCTCCGGATAGGAGATCAACTCATCCTTGAGCTGCTCCGACAGACCCTGGTAAAAGGCCGCTTGCAGAGCCTCCTCATTCCACCCACTCTCCACAGCCAACGTCTTGAACTCGATCACGAAGTCGGCCACGCTGCGAGTTCCTTGGCGAAGCGAAAACAGGCGCCTAGCTGCGTCCCTCCCTCGGACGGAATGGTCGAAGAGCTTCCTCATCTCGGCCGTGAACCCCTGGTATGAAGCCATGCAGGGATCCTGTCGTTCCCAAACGGCTGAAGCCCACTCCAGCGCTCGACCACGCAGCAACTCAATCACAAAGGCTATCCTAGCCTTGTCTGTGGCATAAGAGTAGGGCTGTAGATCGAACACTAATCCACACTGCATAAGGAAGGAACGGCATCTTCCCAGCTCCCCCTCATATTTATCCGGCGTCGGAACCTTGGGCTCACGGAAGGACACAGCTTCAGAAGCGGCAGGCGAGATGGGTGAAACCGGTAGTGGATCCTCCACCGGACACTTGCGTTGGTTCTGGACCTCCGTCAGACCGGTAGAAAGGTTCCGAACTGACAACGCGATCTCCTGTAGTACCGTGCTATGATGGCCCAACATCTTCTCCTGCTGGGTAATGGCATGGCGAACAGAGTCCAGGTCCGCTGGGTTCATTACTGGCCGGATCGTTCTGTCACGAGTTGCTAAGCCAGAACCCAGAAGCAGACCAGGACAAGGTAAGTTGAAACGAAGGTGAGTGTTTATTACAAATTCAAGAGTGATGCTGAATAATCCAGGGAACAGAGCGGGCGGCGTTGATTAGTTGTTGGGGGTGCAGTGGTTGATCCCATCCTGGGTCGGCAGCCGCCGACCACCAGGCAGAGGTTGGATGAAGGTTCCGGACGGGTGACTGCAGATGGAACAAAACGGGGTAAGTAAGCAACAAACCAACAAGGTGCAAAAACAACAAAACTAACGCTAGGCTCTAAGACTGATACTCTGGTAAACCTACTGTTCATGGCTAACGATCCGGCAGGGAATGGATGTTAGGCCAGAGCCTAAGAAGGGTGATGATCAGGACCAGGTGTGCAGATTGCTGATGGGATGCAGGTGCGGAAATCAAGAGAGCTCCCCGGAGCGTTCCCGAACCCTCGGGAAACTGGAGATCACGAACAGAAAAACTAGTCACCAGACAGGACCCGACTCAGACTGCCGGGATCGTTACAGTCCTCTGTTGCAACACTCACTACCGAATTCCAAACTGCCTCTGGAAGCAACGTCAGCACCATAACTGTTCGTCTAGAGCTTCATGAAATGGGTTTCCATGGCCGAGCAGTCGTACACAAGCCTAAGATCACCATGTGCAATGCCAAGCGTCGGCTGGAGTGGTGTAAAGCTCGCCGCCAATGAACTCTGGAGCAGTGGAAACGCATTATTTGGAGTGATGAATCACGCTACACCATCTGGCAGTCCGACGGACCAATCTGGTTTTGGTGGATGCCAGGATAACGCTACCTGCCCAATGCATAGTGCCAACTGTAAAGTTTGGTGGAGGAAGAATAATGGTCTGGGGCTGTTTTTCATGGTTCGGGCTAGGCCCCTTAGTTCCAGTGAAGGGACATCTTAACGCTACAGCATACAATGACATTCTAAATGATTCTGTGCTTCCAACCTTGCGGCATCAGTTTGGGGAAGGCCATTTCCTGTTTCAGCATGACAATGCCCCCGTGCACAAAGCGAGGTCCATACAGAAATGGTTTGTCGCGATCGGTGTGGAAGAACTTGACTGACCTGCACAGAGCCCTGACCTCAACCCTATCGAACACCTTTGGGATGAATTGGAACGCCGACTGTGAGCCAGGCCTAATCGCCAAACATCAGTGCCCGACCTCACTTATGCTCTTGTGGCTGAATGGAAGCAAGTCCCTGCAGCAATGTTCCAACATCTAGTGGAAAGCCTTCCCAGAAGAGTGGAGGCTGGTATAGCAGCAAAGGGGGGACCAACTCCATATTAATGCCCATGATTTTGGAACGAGATGTTCAATGAGCATGTGTCCACATACTTTTGGTCATGTAGTGTATGTGATCGTATACAAATGTAAGGAAGGTTTGAAATTATTATGTTTTAGTCAAACATATCTGTTTGGGCTTCTTGCGGTCAATTTGCAGTCTACAAATTATTTGTAAGTATGTTCCGTCCCCTGGAACAAAAAAATTGTAGTTGATGATCCCTGCCATAGACCATTTAGCTATACAGACCTAGCACCAAAAAACATGGCATTCACTGATGTGTATGTTTGTGTGTATGAGGAAGATGCTTCCCACTAAGCATTTGCCGACGGCGACTTCTTTTGAATGTCTTTTTTTGGGCCTGTCTGGACCGGCCGTCTTTTTTTGGTGCCGTCCGGGCGTTGAAATCAAGGCCGGTCCAGACCGGACCAAATCTGAACCAATCATAGACATCTATGTTTCACAAGTTTGGATGGCACAGTGCACCACAGCACAGTAGACGCACGCCTATGTTCAGATTTTGTCCGGTCTGGACCGGCCTTGATTTCAACGTCCACAGACGTCCAGTCCAGACCAGCCTATATTTGGCCCAAACATACTGTAGAAATATCTATAACTGGTTCAGATTTGTTTTGGTCCGGCCTTGATTTGGCCCAAACATAGAAGCCTATAACTGGTTCAGATTTGGTCTGGTCCGGACCAAATCGTAACCAATCATAGACATCTATGTTTCACAAGTTTGGACAGCCCAGTACAGTAGACGTTTATGTTTGGTTCAGATTTGGTCTGGTCCGGACCTGCCTTGATTTGGTCCAAACATCGACGTCTATAATTGTACTGTACTCTGGTGTGCTCTACTGTGCTGTCCACATTTGTGAAATAGGATTGGTTCAGATTCCGGAGCGGACCAAATCTGAACCAATCCTATTTCACAAATGTGGACAGCACAGTAGAGCACACCAGAGTACAGTACACAATACAGTAAAGAAAAGTAGAGTATAGTACAGTACAGTATACTACAATACAGTAGAGCATAGTAGAGTACAGTAAAGAAAAGTATAGTGTACTGTATTGTACCCTACTTTACTCTAATGTACTCTACTGAACTAAACTTTACTGTACTGTACTCTACTCAATTAAACTACTGTCCTGTACATAACATACCATACTCTGCTGTGCTCTACTGTACCATACTGTACTGTAATGTTCAAACTTGTGAAACATAGCCTAGACGTCTATGATACGTTCAGATTGGGATCTAGTCAGCACCGACCAAATTTGTACTTGTTTAGGGGTGAAGCTCATTAGAATAATACCCAGCATGCTTTGCAAGTGTTTATTTTCACATTTACATTTTGGTCATTCAGCAGATGCTCTTATCCAGAGCTTCTTACAGTCAATGCATTCAACTAAGGTAGATAAACAAGATAATATCACAGTCATAGCAACAACAACAAACATTTGGAACCATTACTGATAATGTTATTGTAATTGAAGTGGTCTGTTGGTTTATTCTGTAGGTTGAATTACTTTGAACATCATTGCTGCCATTTTTAAAGCTTTTGAAAAAGCTACCATCAGTGCATGTGACAGATGGGCGCAATAATAAATATTCTGTTGCAATCTTCAGTTGGCTCCACTTTCCTATATCAAGAGGCTTGAAGAATGATTATTGTGGACATTATTGTGGACATTAAAAACTGTAATATCTTATGTTTCACGGAGTCGTGGCTGAACGACAACAATGATACCATTCAGCTAGCAGGCTACACGCTACATCGGCAGGACAGAACGGCTGGCTCCGGTAAGACAAAGGGTGGCGGTCTCTGTATATTTGTAAACAACAGCTGGTGTACAAAATCAAATACTAAGGAAGTCTCGAGGTTTTGCTCGCCTGAGGTAGAGTATCTTATGATAAGCTGTAGACCACACTATTTACCAAGAGAGTTTTCAGCTATATTTTTCATAGCTGTCTATTTACCACCACAAACCAATGCTGGCATTAAGATTGCACTGAACGAGTTGTACAAGGCCATTAATCAACAGGAAAACGCTCATCCAGATGCAGCGCTCCTAGTGGCCGGGGACTTTAATGCAGGGAAACTTAAATCCGTTCTACCTAATTTCTACCAGCATGTCAAATGTGCAACCAGAGGGAAAAAAAACTCTAGACCACCTTTACTCCACACACAGAGACGCATACAAAGCTCTCCCTCGCCCTCCATTTGGCAAATCTGACCATAACTCTATCCTCCTGATTCCTGCTTATAAGCAAAAACTGAAGCAGGAAGCACCAGTGATTCGGTTAATAAAAAAGTGGTCAGATGACGCAGATGCCAAGCTACAGGACTGTTTTGCCAGCACAGACTGGAACATGTTCCGGGATTCTTCAGACAGCATTGAGGAGTACACCACATCAGTCACTGGCTTCATCAATAAGTGCATCGATGATGTCGTCCCCACAGTGACCGTACGTACATACCCCAACCAGAAGCCATGGATTACAGGCAACATCCGCACTGAGCTAAAGGGTAGAGCTGCCGCTTTCAAGGAACGGGACTCTAACCCGGAAGCTTATAAGAAATCCCGCTATGACCTCCGACGAACCATCAAACAGGCAAAGAGTCAATACAGGTCTAAGATTGAATCATACTACACTGGCTCTGACGCTCGTCGGATGTGGCAGGGCTTGAAAACTATTACAGACTACAAAGGGAAGCACAGCCGCGAGCTGCCCAGTGACACAAGCCTACCAGACGAGCTAAACCACTTCTATGCTCGCCCGAGGCAAGCAACACTGAAGCATGCATGAGAGCACCAGCTGTTCCGGACGACTATGTGATCACGCTCTCCGTAGCCGATGTGAGTAAGACTTTTAAGCAAGTCAACATTCACAAGGCCGCTGGGCCAGACGGATTACCAGGGCGTGTACTCCGAGCATGTGCTGACCAACTGGCAAGTGTCTTCACTGACATTTTCAACATGTCCCTGACCGAGTCTGTAATACCAACATGTTTCAAGCAGACCACCATAGTCCCCGTGCCCAAGAACTCTAAGATAACCTGCCTAAATGACTACCGACCCGTGGCACTGACGTCTGTAGCCATGAAGTGCTTTGAAAGACTGGTCATGGCTCACATCAACAGCATAATCCCAGAAACCCTAGACCCACTCCAATTTGCATACCGCCCCAACAGATCCACAGATGATGCAATCTCTATCGCACTCCACACTGCCCTTTCCCACCTGGACAAGAGGAACACCTACGTGAGAATGCTATTCATTGACTACAGCTCAGCATTCAACACCATAGTGCCCTCTAAGCTCATCACTAAGCTAAGGATCCTGGGACTAAACACCTCCCTCTGCAACTGGATCCTGGACTTCCTGACGGGCCGCCCCCAGGTGGTAAGGGTAGGTAACAACACATCTGCCACACTGATCCTCAACACGGGGGCCCCTCAGGGGTGCGTGCTCAGTCCCCTCCTGTACTCTCTGTTCACCCATGACTGCATGGCCAGGCACGACTCCAACACCATCATTAAGTTTGCCGACGACACAACAGTGGTAGGCCTGATCACCGACAACGATGAGACAGCCTATAGGGAGGAGGTCAGAGATCTGGCCGTGTGGTGCCAGGACAACAACCTCTCCCTCAACGTGACCAAGACAAAGGAGATGATTGTGGACTACAGGAAAAAAAAGAGGACTGAGCACGCCCCCATTCTCATCGACGGGGCTGTAGTGGAACAGGTTGAGAGCTTCAAGTTCCTTGGTGTCCACATCACCAACGAACTATCATGGTCCAAGCACACCAAGACAGTCGTGAAGAGGGCACGACAAAGCCTATTCCCCCTCAGGAGACTAAAAAGATTTGGCATGGGTCCTCAGATCCTCAAAAAATTCTACAGCTGCACCATCGAGAGCATCCTGACTGGTTGCATCACCGCCTGGTATGGCAACTGCTTGGCCTCTGACCGCAAGGCACTACAGAGGGTAGTGCGTACGGCCCAGTACATCACTGGGGCAAAGCTCCCTGCCATCCAAGACCTCTATACCAGGCGGTGTCAGAGGAAGGCCCTCAAAATTGTCAAAGACTCCAGCCACCCTAGTCATAGACTGTTCTCTCTGCTACCGCACGGCAAGCGGTACCGGAGTGCCAAGTCTAGGTCCAAAAGACTTCTCAACAGCTTCTACCCACAAGCCATAAGACTCCTGAACAGCTAATCATGGCTACCCGGACTATTTGCACTGCCCCCCACCCCATCCTTTTTACGCTGCTGCTACTCTGTTAAGTATTTATGCATAGTCACTTTAACTCTACCCACATGTACATATTACCTCAACTACCTCAACTAGCCGGTGCCCCCGCACATTGACTCTGCACCGTTACCCCCCTGTATATATATCCTCCCTACTGTCACTTTATTTTACTTCTGCTCTTTGTATTTCTCAACACTTTTTTTTGTTGTTGTTTTATTCTTACTTTTTTTGTTTAAAATAAACGCACTGTTGGTTAAGGGCTGTAAGTAAGCATTTCACTGTAATGTCTGCACTTGTTGTATTCGGCGCATGTGACCAATAAAATTTGATTTGATTTGATTTGTAGCTCAGTTGGTAGAGCATGGTGCTTGCAACGCCAGGGTTGTGGGTTCGATTCCCACTGGGAGCCAGTATGAAGAATGTATGCACTCACTAACTGTAAGTCGCTCTGGATAAGAGCATCTGCTAAAATGACTAAAATGTAAAAATATAATGCTTACTTCATTGAGAATGTATGTGCAGTTAACATTTGTCCATAGAATCAATGACCGAAATACTTATTTTTAACGTCTGTAAATTATCTATTTTCAATGTCCGGAAAATACGTATTTTTGACGTCCAGAAAATAAGTATTTTCACCTTTCATTCAGCACCTAAAATGCACCTGACGTCAACGTCTGGAAAAGGATGTCTGGAAAATATGTCTAAAAGAGGGGGACTGAGAAAAGGGGGACACAGGCAGCTGGGGATTTGTATGGAGAGGAGCAGGTCAGTGCTGACGTCAGCTGGTAGCGACACACAGCGCGTCAGCAGCCCTCTTTAGATGCACACACAGATAATGAGGACAGGGTTCTTAGAGTCCCAGACAAAGACGCATATGGGAGAAATATGCCCATTACACACAGAAATACACATCTACAGAGAGAGCGCACACACACAGCGCACCACACCGACACACACACACACACACACACAGAAACATCATACAAAGATAAGAGACACTGAGTAGCCTAAATGGCACAAGGAGACACAAGAACAAATATATCCATAGGGTGGTTCTATACTTTAGTCTGCATCGCTGTGAAAGGAGCTGTCCTTAGCTAAGTAGATCACTGTAGCCTGCCTGCAGTCAGTCTCTGCTGCTCTATTCTACCTCCCTGGTACGGATGGCCTGGATTGTAATCCAAAGCCTTGGCAGGGGGACTGACTGACTGACTGGTGCAGTGAGGAGGGAGCAGGGGACCAGCCGGGGGTGTCAGCCTCAGCCGTGTCGCCAGGGCGACCTGGCAGGACCATGGAAAATTCTTGGAGTGGGGAATGGGGTTGGAGGACAGCGTCATCCTTGGCTTTTCACACCCGTCTACCACTTCTCCTCTCAGGTGTTGATCTGGGGCTGCACTGTGATAACCCAGACCAACACCCAGCAGTCAGTCCCCCCATGGCTCCTCTCTCTCATAATATTATCATATTAACCTGCATTCTTACAATATGAAATAAACTCAGCGCAAAAAAAGAAACGTCCTCTCACTGTCAACTGCGTTTATTTTCAGCAAACTTAACATGTGTAAATATTTGTATGACATAACAAGATACAACAACTGAGACATAAACTGAACAAGTTCCACAGACATGTGACTAACAGAAATTGAATAATGTGTCCCTGAACAAAGGGGGGGTCAAAATCAAAAGTAACAATCAGAATCTGGTGTGGCCACCAGCTGCATTAAGTACTGCAGTGCATCTCCTCCTCATGGACTGCACCAGATTTGCCAGTTCTTGCTGTGAGATGTTACCACACTCTTCCACCAAGGCACCTGCAAGTTCCCGGACATTTCTGGGGGGAATGGCCCTAGCCCTCACCCTCCAATCCAACAGGTCCCAGACGTGCTCAATGGGATTGAGATCCGGGCTCTTCGCTGGCCATGGCAGAAAGCTGACATTCCTGTCTTGCAGGAAATCACGCACAGAACGAGCAGTATGGCTGGTGGCATTGTCATTCTGGAGGGTCATGTCAGGATGAGCCTGTAGGAGGGGTACCACATGAGGGAGGAGGATGTCTTCCCTGTAACGCACAGCGTTGAGATTGCCTGCAATGACAACAAGCTCAGTCCGATGATGCTGTGACACACTGCCCCAGACCATGACGGACCCTCCACCTCCAAATCGATCCCACTCCAGAGTACACTCATTCCTTCGACGATAAATGCAAATCCGACCATCACCCCCGGTGAGACAAAACCGCGACTCGTCAGTGAAGAGCACTTTTTGCCAGTCTTGTCTGGTCCAGCGACGGTGGGTTTGTGCTCATAGGCGACGTTGTTGCCGGTGATGTCTGGTGAGGACCTGCCTTACAACAGGCCTACAAGCCCTCAGTCCAGCCTCTCTCAGCCTATTGCGGACAGTCTGAGCACTGATGGAGGGACTGTGCATTCCTGGTGTAACTCGGGCAGTTGTTGTTGCCATCCTGTACCTGTCCCGCAGGTGTGATGTTCGGATGTACCGATCCTGTGCAGGTGTTGTTACACGTGGTCTGCCACTGCGAGGACGATCAGCTGTCCGTCCTGTCTCTGTGTAGCGCTGTCGTAGGCGTCTCACAGTATGGACATTGCAATTTATTGCCCTGGCCACATCTGCAGTCCTCATGCCTCCTTGCAGCATGCCTAAGGCACGTTCACGCAGATGAGCAGGGACCCTGGGCATCTTTCTTTTGGTGTTTTTCAGAGTCAGTAGAAAGGCCTCTTTAGTATCCTAAGTTTTCATAACTGTGACCTTAATTGCCTACCGTCTGTAAGCTGTTAGTGACTTAACGACTGTTCCACAGGTGCATGTTCATTAATTGTTTATGGTTCATTGAACAAGCATGGGAAATAGTGTTTAAACCCTTTACAATGAAGATCTGTGAAGTTATTTGGATTTTTACGAATTATCTTTGAAAGACAGGGTCCTGAAAAAGGGACGTTTCTTTTTTTGCAGAGTTTATGTCTAAAGATACCATTACAATTTTGAAGGGAATGCGCATATAGCCTAGGGTTGTTTATTTCCTTCAAATCCACTGTTATGCTGAGATGTCTTTATTTGGCTGGACAACAAAAGCCTTTTATCACAAGGTCTCTTTGTGATTACGTCTCTATGTCACAGGATCGCTTAGGAAAATCTGTCAGCAAAGTCCACTTCATCAGATTATACTCAAGTTGAACAATGCACTGTCCATTTCATCAACCCAAAATGAATAGAGTTGAGGGCAATAGGTGGGTGTGTGTGTGTGTGTGTGTGTGTGAGCTTGTCTGTAAGATAGTTGAGGACCCTATTTCTCTGAAAAATGTCAAGGGTTCAACCATCTCTAGATGAGCTAGCAGCTAAATCCTCCTCCTGCAGCAGGACATGGAGGACAGAGAGATCCAGGACACCAAACCAAACAACACCACCACCACCAGAGCAATGAGGGCATCAAAACAACCAAATACAGCCAGACAACACATACTGTTGACCCTGCAAAAGACTGGTGTCCTGTCTAGGCGTTGTACTTGTACATCAAGCTGTCCCAAGCTACATAAACAGGGGATATGCTCCTGCCCTATGGGATGTTCTGGCTCGGACAAGGCTACTTAAGGCAACTTTACTTTTGGAGGGGAGGGATCTCCCCTATTTCCTGGCTCTGTGTCTGGATGTGATGGCCAGCTGTGGCCCCTCACAGGGAAACACAAGAGACCAGACCAGAGACAAACCACCAAGGAAAGAAATACAGTCATGCAACATGGAATTCCTGAAAAGTAGATGGAAGCCAGAGCCAGGAGCTGATCCCAGCACTTCAATGGGGGATGGGGACTGGGAGACGGTGACGGAGACTGCAACGGGGAATGGGATGGGTACAGGGACTGGGATGGAGCTTGGACGGGGAGTCGGACATGGACACGGAGAGCGACTGGGAGGGAGAGACTGGGCTCGGCGTCCCGTCTCGAGACTCGGTCAACCCAGACAGGACCCATTGTGGATGCGGGCGTCCGCGTGTCACGACAGACACGCCCAGTCTTGGCTGCCCTCCCTCTGCCTCTGCGCATATCTTGCTCCTTAGCTGCCTCGCCTCTCCTCTCCTCTCCACTGTCTTGGTACAGCATAGACACACAGAGAACAGGAGAACAACTACAAACAATTCACAATGGGTTTTCTCTAGGCCCAAAAAATTATAAACCTGACAAAAATACAAATGCCACCAAATTCTACCTGTACATGAACACACAGCAACATGGATTCAATTGGAGTCAGTCGTGTGTGTGTGCATGCGCATTTGGGGGGCACCGAAAGTCCTGTCTGTACCCGGTCCAGAAGCGTGACCAGCTGCTGCAGCTCAGCGATTTACAGCTCTCTTGCCCGGGGCCACCTGCCTGCAGCCCAGATAGATGCTGATGACGCAGGCCTGGTGAAGGCCAGGTCTCCCCCCGCTGGAGCCTAACCACTACCACCCCTCTCCCTCTCCCCCCAAACTACTACCCAGCCCCCACACCACAGCCATTAATGAACCACAGAGAGAGACTCCCACGTTGAGCTCCCCCAGGGCCTGACCCTGCCCAGGCCACTGCTCCAGCCCCTGCCTATCCAGAGTTTTGAGGGCTGTGGAACAGGGGCAGGTCACCAGAGGCCTGCTCCTCCAGGGCCTGGCTCCGGGACAGGACGCCCAGCGAGTGTTTGTGGCGCCTGGCGAGAGAAACAATCCAGTCAAGCAGTAAATCTAAAGTGAAAGTGTTGTGCTGTTGCTCTGTTCTGCTGTGAAGCCCCAGCTCTGAAGCCTTCTTCTCCTGGTGATGTTTTACTTCCCTTCCCCTATTAGTAAGTATTTTCTTTCTTCCAAGGCTCTGTTAACAAGCCCCTACTGAACACACAGGGCTTTACCCAGCTAGGGGAGATGCAGCTGGAGGTGGCTCTCTACCTCACTACCTGCAGTCTCTCTGCCCTCTCATATGTCTCTACCACAATAAGACTAGAGGGCTGTTGTTTTAGAGGGGGAAGGACCATCAACCTGGTTTAGTTTGTTTAGGATTCGAAAATAACAGAAAAAGACAGTGAAACTATTTACAGAGCAGAGAGAGATAAATAAATCAATATGGGACAAGCCTACTTCAGATGTTATGAATGTACGTGTGTAGGACAGACTTTAGGCAAAAAGGAGCTGATGAGGTGACTGACAGGTGGTATTATGTTGAAACAGGAATGTGGAGCTTACTTAGAGGAGAAAATCTCAGCTCAACCGTCAGCCCTGCTTCTCATAGTTTAGGTTTTGCTCCTGGCTGCAGGCCAGACAGAGCGGAGCTTGCATAATGACAAACACGTGTTTTGCAGGAACAACAAAAATGCCACAATCTGAGTAAGGTCAACCATATTACGTCAATGATGAACTTTTTCCCACAATGGCATGTTTCAGTCTCAAATGGCCCATTACAGTTCTGCTGTGCTTACTACCATAACTCTCAGACGTACAGCCCCCACAGCTCAGCTTAGACAAAGAACACATACCGGATTGGACCACTTTGTTCCCAAAGTTGCTTAAAAAGCAAATCTGAGAAATGTGGATCTAAAACTATTATGGTTTGAAATGGTCTGTTTCAGAGAAAGTTCATGCTTTTCAGAGAAAGTTTGTCATGTTTTCTGATACATTTCTGGATATGAAATGCCTGATGGAATATCTGCCAGATAAGCTCCCTTGGAACATCCACCTTTTTACAACATCAAAAAACGATTTGCAGGAGACAAGGTGATCATTCCAGATGGGACTTTCCTGGAAAGCCGAGGAGTTCTAGGAGTTGTGTGACTGGCAGTGTCCAGCTGTCACACACAGGACAGGAGTGGGATATAGGCTATTCCCTTTACTCACCAAGCCAAAGCCAAGGCCACAGCTCTGCCCAAAAGCACCACTAACACACTGCTGGCATCCAAGTCTTCACTGTAGCCCTTTACACTCGTACCCATATACAGTGGGGAAAATAAGTATTTAGTCAGCCACCAATTGTGCAAGTTCTCCCACTTAAAAAGATGAGAGAGGCCTGTAATTTTCATCATAGGTACACGTCAACTATGACAGACAAAATGAGAAAACAATATCCAGAAAATCACATTGTAGGATTTTTAATGAATTTATTTGCAAATTATGGTGGAAAATAAGTATTTGGTCAATAACAAAAGTTTCTCAATACTTTGTTATATACCCTTTGTTGGCAATGACACAGGTCAAACGTTTTCTGTAAGTCTTCACAAGGTTTTCACACACTGTTGCTGGTATTTTGGCCCATTCCTCCATGCAGATCTCCTCTAGAGCAGTGATGTTTTGGGGCTGTCGCTGGGCAACACAGACTTTCAACTCCCTCCAAAGATTTTCTATGGGGTTGAGATCTGGAGACTGGCTAGGCCACTCCAGGATCTTGAAATGCTTCTTACGAAGCCACTCCTTCGTTGCCCGGGCGGTGTGTTTGGGATCATTGTCATGCTGAAAGACCCAGCCACGTTTCATCTTCAATGCCCTTGCTGATGGAAGGAGGTTTTCACTCAAAATCTCACGATACATGGCCCCATTCATTCTTTCCTTTACACGGATCAGTCGTCCTGGTCCCTTTGCAGAAAAACAGCCCCAAAGCATGATGTTTCCACCCCCATGCTTCACAGTAGGTATGGTGTTCTTTGGATGCAACTCAGCATTCTTTGTCCTCCAAACACGACGAGTTGAGTTTTTACCAAAATGTTATATTTTGGTTTCATCTGACCATATGACATTCTCCCAATCCTCTTCTGGATCATCCAAATGCACTCTAGCAAACTTCAGACGGGCCTGGACATGTACTGGCTTAAGCAGGGGGACACGTCTTGCACTGCAGGATTTGAGTCCCTGGCGGCGTAGTGTGTTACTGATGGTAGGCTTTGTTACATTGGTCCCAGCTCTCTGCAGGTCATTCACTAGGTCCCCCCATGTGGTTCTGGGATTTTTGCTCACTGTTCTTGTGATCATTTTGACCCCACGGGGTGAGATCTTGCGTGGAGCCCCAGATCGAGGGAGATTATCAGTGGTCTTGTATGTCTTCCATTTCCTAATAAATGCTCCCACAGTTGATTTCTTCAAACCAAGCTGCTTACCTATTGCAGATTCAGTCTTCCCAGCCTGGTGCAGGTCTACAATTTTGTTTCTGGTGTCCTTTGACAGCTCTTTGGTCTTGGCCATAGTGGAGTTTGGAGTGTGACTGTTTGAGGTTGTGGACAGGTGTCTTTTATTCTGATAACAAGTTCAAACAGGTGCCATTAATACAGGTAACGAGTGGAGGACAGAGGAGCCTCTTAAAGAAGAAGTTACAGGTCTGTGAGAGCCAGAAATCTTGCTTGTTTGTAGGTGACCAAATACTTATTTTCCACCATAATTTGCAAATAAATTCATAAAAAATCCTACAATGTGATTTTCTGGAATTTTTTTCTCTCAATTTGTCTGTCATAGTTGATAGTTCATCTATGATGAAAATTACAGGCCTCTCTCATCTTTTTAAGTGGGAGAACTTGCACAATTGGTGGCTGACTAAATACTTTTTTCCCCACTGTACGGGTTGAAAATGGCAGATTTGGGCACTGATAAGCGCCTAAATTGGAACGCAGTGGCTGCACAGTAACATCCTATAAATTACGTCTGTTCTCTGGGTCTCTGCTTCACAGCTCTGTATGGGTTTTGACTGACAGACGTTCTGAACTTGAGCACCCCCATCCCTCCCGCTAATTGGGCAACTTTAGCTAATTGTATTTTGAAAGAGGTGACATTGAGGATTATAATAAATACCGCTTTGATGTCATACAAGCAAGCCATACACCCGTGAGTCCAAATGTGCACTTCACATTTCCATATCATAAAACTCATGTCATATACAGTGTCAACGTTTATGATCACTATGTTTGATGTAAAAGTATGACATGGCGTCGTACCCTGGATTGTTCTGAACAGAATGAGCCTGCTTGTTTATTGTGAAGAACATTTGCTGCAGAACACGCACCTGAATGAACTCATGACTCCTTTCTATACACACCAAAATTACGATCTGTTTCTCTAAATTGCCTTGTGAAAGCCTAACACTGTAAGATTGTATTTTAGAATTTAGCTAGTCATGTTGGCAATAGAACAAGCTTTCAAATGATGCCCCACCTGACCCAGATTGCGATTTATAATGGGCCGTTTTTGGATTGCGTGAACAACAACAGTAATTGTGTGATGGCGTGGATACAGGGTTGTGTTCCTACCAGTGTGCTTGCTCTAGTTCCTCAACGGCACAGCTAAAAAAAAAAAAAGCACTTTATAGGTGAAGACTCTTCTTTGAGTGATAAAAGTGCATTGAAATGACGTAGGAAGTGTGCACACTTTGGGGAGATGTGTGGCCACTTGGAGACACTAGTTAGTCCTCTCTCTCAAACCCTTGTCATTTTTTTTTCTTATGTTGCACCTGCCCCACATTTTCCAGGAATATTCTTATCATGTTACTGAATGTATCCAGATTATTTTCAGATGTCATTATCAACAAATGGTGAAATCATTTAGCATATCATAAATTATACGTGAATCCTATAGGATTCTATAGGAAAAATCATTAATCCTATAGAATTCTATTGGAAAAATCACTTCAGGATTTTTTGACTAGGGATAGCACACAGATTTGAAGAGTTTCAGAAATTAGGCCTATATCGTAGTAGATTAATAGATTAGCTACAACCATGGTACATGATCAGAGAGCCAATCAATGAGCGATGATGTGGAAGAATTAGAAAAACACAACAAGGAAAAATGTGTTTTCAATTTCATGAAATATCCAAAACAGAACCCCGGGCAAAATGTGGAGGTTCCATTTATATAGTTATGAACAAGCAAATAACACAAACAGCACAATTTCGAAAAGATAGGCCTGATAATACAATTTATAGCCCTTAGATAAAAAACATAAAAACACAATGCATATTCCCAGTAAAAGGGATTTAATCTCAGCGAGAGGAGTTTGATCCAAAGTTTATTGGCGACCCCCTAGTAAATCAACGTCCTATAAATAGTTGTAGGCGGTGTGCTGTGTTTCGTGCAGATTAAGTTTTATCTTTGCTTAACATTCCCTCTTGACCTGGACCTCAGCAATGCACCGGCCGGCGGGCTTTAGAACAAATAGGGATCCATGATCTGTGGAGAGTCTTGGCAGGGTGCCCTGGCAGCATAAATACCTTGAATAGTCCTTCTCAATCATAAGCACAATTTTTTGCTTTACTTTGATTTGCTGATCTGTGTGTTCATAAAAAGATCCCGAGTTGATCTACTTTTAACACAAGCAATTCTGAAAGAGAATGTTGACCCAGTGACGCACGAAATGTACGATATGTGCGACAGCCCGCCAGCTTTTATATATCACCTGAAATTTATGAACAGATAATTTATGGACGTGAAATAACTTTGCAGGTCCTCTCCTGAGTGGCTCGACTGTTTCCATTCCCCTTTCAACATCCCAGTCCAGTAGAAACATCAACCCTGGATTGATCATTGGCCAGAAGTTATGTTTACAGTACCCCTTTCTCTTGGTGATCTAACTGTGTGGAAGAACATGTTCACTGACAATATTTTCAGCACATCTTTTGGCATTTTTAAACGTTTACACACAGGAACTATAAAACAACAATGCTAACTCTTTTTGTCCTGAAATTCCAAGCTCACTACATGTCCAAGTCAAAATGTAGCCTGGGCCTACTAGTGTTTTGTGGAAGTAACTTTTAGAGAGGACAGACAGTAAACAGTCCCTCCCTACAGGCTGGCATGTCTACTGTAATTACACTGTGAACGATGGGGAGAGGATGAGACGGCTTGTACTCTTCACAGCTCATAGGGGTGGCGTTACATCCAGAAACCTGGCCTACTGTACAAACCAAGAGAAAGTCCTACTGTTGGCTGACTTCAGCCTGGTGTATTCATGGAGTACATAAAGATTGTGGCCCTTACACACTCAGAGACGAAGCTTGTAGTGTATTTTGACATTTCCATGATATGCCATTTAAAAACATACCTAAATGATCATCACAATGATCTAGAAGATGGATCAGGGAAAAGTAGGGCACACCCCTCACACGGCATCCAACACAGGTATTTACACACTAGTTAGGCACTTAGACACATGAATGAAAGTGGGGCACCATTTTCAGGTTCCCTCACATATCTGCTTACGTTCTTTTGGAAAATACCCTGTTAATCCTATAACTCTGCACTCACACACAGGGCTTTTTTACACTGTACAGTATACATAGTGGGTAGAATTGACACGTTGTATATTAAAAAGGCTCTGTTGTATTGAAGTATAAACACTTCCCTTAGTGTCCTTCGTATGCAGTTGTGTTCGGGACCAGCGTTGAGGCGCCCAATTAAAGACCAGACAGCAGCTAGTGTTGAGCCTGGGAGGCTTGAGTACAACAGGAAGACTATACCTGATATGGACATGAGTGCCAGATCAAGGAGGCTGGAGGCCTTGTAAGGGAACATCTGGCTTTATCATGGAATCAGAGCAGGCTCCTCTCATAAACAAAGCCTAGCGCCTGAGCCCTGGAACTCAGGCCAATAATAAGCATGCGAACAGAGCTACCATCTATCAGAGGGAGAGAGAGGGAAGGATATGGAGAGAAGGAGAAGGGAGAGAGCAAGAGAGCATGAGGAGGGAGAGTGAGTGTGAGAGAAATTGCCTGTTGTCAAGTAAATCATTTGCAAACAAGGGCCCACCGCTGGCCGGACATTTTTATTTTACAATTATCTCAGCTGTCACTTCCCTCCAGCTTTCTCTCCATGTGCATCTCATTCTGGGTGCCAACATCAGGCCCTGAAGTGACCAAAAACAACACTAAAACAAACACAAACTTTACACTTCTCCTGTTTTCATTATGTTCACACATCATTACACAAGGAGAGCAGGAGAGCAATGGGCCCCATAGCTTGTTACCCTCACCTGAATTTCATAAGGAACACTAAGGCCCTTCTAGAATCAGTGAGATAAAGGTAAGCTCTGCTGCCTGCTACAGTGCTGTGTGAGCAGTTCAAAATGCAACAGTGGTAGGCTACACAAGCTGTCTGGGCTCTGGGCACAAGTCGCAGCCCTATAACCTGGGCCTCCAGGCACTGGGAGAAGCTCTAACACAAAGCTATGGAGCATTCCCTTCTAACCCAATAGGATACGGTCGAAACAACAGATCAGATCTGCTTTAGTCAGAGTTTGAATTTGAATCCTACAACTATACTGCGAAACACCTAAATAATGCCTTCTTGTAGCCATGTGCAAGAGTAATATGTTTATGTTTTATGAGAATAATAAAATGGGGCTTGGGCTGGTAGGGAGTGTTTTCATATCGACATTGTTGAGTCCCCGGTGTTCAGCAGCACAGCACAGCACATGTCATGAACTGAACTGAACTGAGAGAGAGAAAGAGAGTCCCTTGCCATGTGCACTGTGCCATGCACTGCCAGGGGAGAACACAGAGACCCTGCCGCTAGGCCAGACTGGTAGACAGACAGACAGGGAGGGAGGGAGACAGACAGACAGACAGGGAGGGAGGGAGACAGACAGGGTGGGAGGTAGAGAGGGAAACAGACAGACAGACAGGGAGGGAGACAGACAGGGTGGGAGGTAGAGAGGGAAACAGACAGACAGGGAGGGAGGGAGACAGACAGACAGGGTGGGAGGTAGAGAGGGAAACAGACAGACAGGGAGGGAGGGAGACAGACAGACAGGGTGGGAGGTAGAGAGGGAAACAGACAGACAGGGAGGGAGGGAGACAGACAGACAGGGAGGGAGACAGACAGACAGGGTGGGAGGTAGAGAGGGAAACAGACAGACAGGGAGGGAGGGAGACAGACAGACAGACAGGGAGGGAGGGAGACAGTCAGGGTGGGAGGTAGAGTGGGAAACAGACAGACAGGGAGGGAGGGAGACAGACAGACAGGGTGGGAGGGAGGGAGGGAGACAGACAGGGTGGGAGAGAGGGAGACAGACAGACAGGGAGAAGAACACTCATCACCAAACACAGCATCACTCACTGGAGAGCACCTGCCAGAGCACATTTCACTTCATAAATCAGAACAGACATTGGAAGGAAAGGTTGATCTGATCTGAGACCAGTGCACTGAGGTAGCCTAACTCTTACCCACAATGGCACAAATACCATCATCTGACAGCTCAGTCTATGGCACGTGTCAAACTCATTCCATGGAGGGCTGAGTGTCTGCAGGTTTTTCGCTCCACCTTTGTACTTGATTGATTAATTATTGTCACTAATTAGTAAGGAACTCCCCTCACCTGGTTGTCTAGGTCTTAATTGAAAGGGAAAACCAAAAACCCGCAGACACTCGGCCCTCCGTGGAATGAGTTTGACACCCCTGGTCTATGGGAATGAGTATGTATTATTCACAAACCTTTAGACTCAGTCAGACGCAAGAATAATAAGAGACAACGTAATTTCCTGTTATGAATGAGACTCCACAATCCCACGCTCTCTAATGGTCTAGAACTATTACAAGTCTAGGCTCCACTACAAACTTCCCTTCTCTCAACTCACACCAGGAATATCTTCAACTGAAAATACTATTGTACATAGTATGGTAACAACATCAAATGCCAGTTCCTAAAATATATTTTCGAGTGGCTTTCAGCACAGGATGCTCCAATAGCATATTTCCGCCTTTTCAGTAGTTTTCCTCACTGACAGTTGGCCTATTTCAAAATGTGAAAACGGATAGGCTACCTGGTTTGCTTGACAATTTATTTCCAGCTTTCAATCCATTTGGTCAACAATAGCCCCTGAAATGTCTTTGTGTTAGTCATTGCACTTCAGAAAAACAAAAATACACAAACAATGACTGTTGAATGAATAAATCTTGAATGAAGAGGGAACTTTGTTATTGTCTTGCCAGTTTATGATAACAGACATGGCGTGAACTTAGAACGTCCACTAACTCTGTTAACAATAAAACTAAAACACGTTCATCTAGTTCAACATCAGATGATGTAATTACAGTTGCAAAGCTACCGGTAATTTACCAAAGTTATCGGAATCTTCAGTAACTTTGGTAATTAACAGAAAATCTATGGCAATCTATTGTAACTTTGGCAATTAGTATTTTTTAGTCATATATAGGGCTGAACGATTAATTGCATTCGCGATAATATCGCGATTTGACTGAATGCGATTTTCTAATCGCAACGTGCGCGATTTGAGGTGGTCACGTGACGCGACTTTTCATGCTGTCCAGCGCAATGGCCTCTTGCTCGACGGAACAGTCAGAAACTGACACAGCTGATACTTTAATATCGAAGAGGAACAGCACGTCGGTGGTGTGGAACTATTTTGGTTTTAAAAAAGAAGATGCTGAGCAGCGTCAGGTGTTGTGCAGAGCATGCCGTGCTCCGATTGCTACTTCACGGGGTAACACTACAAACCTGTTTCAGCACTTAAAAAATACCACAAATCAATGCATGACAGTTGTATGACCAAAATGCCGAGCATCAGTGCGCGAGACAAGCCAAATACCTCAAGACAGGGATCACTGACAGAAATGTTCGAAAGTGTCACTCCGTATGAACGTAATTCAAAACGGCACGGAGAAATCACTCGGACAATAACCGAGTTCATAGCCAAAGATATGATGCCTCTCAGCACGGTGACCAAGCCTGGGTTCATGGCATTAATACATACGCTTGATAAACGTTACAGTATACCCTCCCGCACATACTTCAGTCAGACTGCCATACCGGAGCTGTACAAAAGTGCAAAGAGAAAGTCGCCGCGGAACTTAAAACGGTGGAGTTTTTTGCTAGCACTACTGATATGTGGTCAAGCCGCACAGCTGAGCCGTACCAGAGTCTTACAGTCCATTTTATTGATGAAGATTTCAACCTCCGAGCTCGCTGCCTACAAACTACCTACTTCCCAGACGATCACACAGGGGAAAATATTGCAGCCGGCCTGAGAGAAGGGCTTGTCAGCTGGGATCTCCACGAGGAGAATCACGTCTGCATCACGACGGACAACGCGTCGAATATGGTGCTTGCTGCGCGGCTTAATGAATGGACGAGGCTCCAATGTTTTGGCCACAGATTACATCTTGCCATTGGTAAGTTATCGTGTGTGTGTGTGTGTGTGTGTGTGTGTGTGTGTGTGTGTGTGTGTTTGTGTGAGTGTGTGTGTGTTTGTGTGTGTGTGTGTGTGTGTGTGTGCGCGAGTGCGAGAGAGAGAGATGCGTCGATTAGTAAAGCTGAATATACAAATATATATAAATGATATTATATAAATCGGATGGGATTAAATAAATTCATACTTCCACTCCTTTTCTAATATGTAAATTGAGATAAGTGAGGCTCATCTATTTTATATTATAATATTAAAATCGTTTATAAAAAATAGTTTGTCTAAATTAAAAGTGCATTTCTCATTTTTTATTTATAACTTTATTTACTTTGATTTTACAAAATATTTTCAAAGCAAATTCCTTGTTTCAGTTGTGTGAAATGTTACTGACTTGGGAGCAGTAAGATACATACAATTTAAAATTATTTTTTTCTTAAGACTGTACCTTTTGCACACAGTGTTTACAAAGTTCATGCCTTTGTTTAAATTATTTAAATGCACAGTGGCAAAGCCACAGATGTTTCTGTAATGAGCAGTTCAATAAAAATGTCATTTATTTCAAGTCATACATGTTTGAATTTAATTCTAACAAATAGACCCAGCCTATGGGAAAGAACATTTCACACTAAATGTATATACTATTGTGTTGGTCATATTTAAATCATTCATTATGTTTTGTAGGGGAAAAAGGATAAATAAATTAAATCGCATATTAAATCGCAATCGCAATATTGGGGGCAAAAAATCGCAATTAGATTATTTTCCAAAATCGTTCAGCCTTAGTCATATATAGTATTCATTTTTTCATCTGTGTCCATATTGTCCATGAGTTTAACCATATGGTTCAAGAGAACATAGCCTAATTAATGAAAAAAGTATCTAATCAACAATGGCATTATTTTCAATTACCTCTGCAACTCATCCAACTATTGACTTTTTTCAGACGGCCACCAGTTTGACGCCAAAACATTGACAACAAATACATATTGACATAGTAAAATAAATACAATTGTGTTAAAGAAATAAAGGATATTTCATTCTGAAACCCTGATATTAAACACCAATGGTATTCACTGAGTTGATGGTTTATATTTAGGATAATGTTTTACAGCTTTCTAATTATATATATTTATTTTAAATAATCTTATTTAATTATTTCATATATTTTACATGTGATAAGGCTACAAAGAGGGCCAGAGATAATAACAGACAACTGTGATAATCTGAAGTACCCAAAAGGGCCACTAGATGTCTTATAATAGATTACATAAATCCTTGAAAGATACCAAATTCTAGCAGTTTACTGGTAAAGTAATATACTTGAAAATATATTTTACAGCCCTAGATGTAATACACTCATACTCTCAACAATACCATATCTTGGAGACGTAAACATTGGGCATACCTTGCTCTGTTAAGCAGGGAGGGTGTTACATGAAGCCGAGCGATTAAGGGAAAATACCTTGGGTGGAGATACAAAAGTCTTTGGAATGTGAAGGCAAGGGAGATTCCATTACTATTACTAGTTCATCATAAAAGATCCCTGAGCATCGACATCTAGGGTTGACTCTGAGCAGAGCAGAGAGCCTGGAGCACAGCACAACCCAGTGAGGGACCAAGCAACATCCAAGTACGAGCGCAGACTGAGGCAAACCCTGCCTTTTGTCTCCAGAGAGAGACCGCGGCACAGTGCATAAACACTGAAACACTTCCTGCCCGATCTCACTCACTCAAAGTAGAAGCAGGTTTATTGTGAAGACAGGTAATGAACGTAAAGAGCATATGTTACATCTGAGCTGTGAGAAAATACACAAAATCTCTTGAACGTGGGAAAGAAAAAAATGACGTATCTCTGCAGCGCACATTTTTCCCATAACTTGGCATTTCATATCGTCAAGATAGAGTGCCGTGCTCTCTTGAAGAAATGTCTACACTTGAGTAAATGATCGCATATATTTCTGACTGATGTCTCAAAGAAATGATTAATTGATGCCATGAATGTCTTTCTCTCTGTTTTTCCCCCCATCAGCCATATAGAGACTCACCCCCAAAGTAAAGT
The DNA here is from genome assembly GCF_020615455.1 of Coregonus clupeaformis. NCBI lineage: Eukaryota > Metazoa > Chordata > Actinopteri > Salmoniformes > Salmonidae > Coregonus > Coregonus clupeaformis. The sequence goes on from NW_025534033.1 coordinate 90,896, forward strand.
GACACATATGGCGTCTCCAGCCGGTGCAGCAGACAGACAGACACCACATCTCATTCTGGCCCACTGGCTCTTGGAACATTCATTAAAAGGAAAAAAGCACCAACACCAACAGCAGAAAGAAAGCCTGGTGAATTATAGGTCAATCAAAACGGTAATGAATGATCCTAGACCAGCAGCTGCAAGAGTGTCTGCACAGGTATAAATCCGAGCAGAAATGACATTTGCATGCTTTCAGGGGTCGTATGTTATCTGAAAGAAATCAAGCCCATTCCACAGCACGTAGGCTAGCCTTTAAATTACTTTTCAAATAGCTTGGAACTGTGTCCCATATCCTTTTATCACTGTAATGGGACAGTGTTCTTTTAACAAAGCACATAAGATCACAACACTTTGGGCACAGTCAACAAACACTGACTATTCTCACTGTGCCATTTACAACCCTAGCTAGCTACAATAGTAGTCACCTCACTGTCCCCGTCTGGTCAGAGTATAGGCCTGTCTGTACCCCCAACCAGCTGCTGCTGCTCTCTGTCCCTGCTGCCCAATATCAAGGCCCATGGCACCAGGAGCCCATAACCACAGAACCTCTGCTGGATCCTCTGACAGAGCAGCAGCAGCACAGGAGAGCCAGGCCACAGAAAGACACACAAACCAGCTGTTACTATCATTATGCACACCTCAGGAAGCAGCCAACTCCAACAGACTGCACTCACAATCTCCCTTCACACACAGGGAACCACAACCCACTGCACAAAACCAGTGAGCCAATTACGATGTCAAGAAATCTACTTCTGGAGTGGGAAATAAATTATTCTCAATTTCAATATTATTAGCCAAGGACTTTGCTACAACTATCTATATTAGGCTGCTCTACCTAGGTTCATAGTAGGGCTACACAATTAATCAAATTCACATCAAAATCTCAATATTGACATGTGCAATACCACATCGCAGGAGATATCCATATCGCAGGAGATATCCATATCGCAGGAGATATCCATATCACAAGATATATTCATATCACAATATTCTGAAAGGCCACTCAGTGTAATGTCCGTTTTTACAGTTTACTCTGTTTGTCATCTCTCTCCCTCTATCCTCTTTGCGGCTGCTTCCCACACACACACAAAGCCTCACCCCCTGTCACACAAGCAGTGCAGGTCCTCCTCCCCGCTGTTAGATTCACTAGAAGTTTGCATGCTGTTCTGTTAGGTCAAATGCAGTCAACAGATTGTTCCAAACATGAACTCATTCGGCCATACGCTTTCAATAAAATAAAGAATTTGTCCACAATTCGCAGATTTCTCAATTGCTCTTTGACTGACAACGGAGCAGAGCTAGCAGTGCACAAAAACACGTCACAAGTCACGTGACCCGTTTTAGCTGCTTTCCAGTTCTAGACTGTATGGAGAGAGAGAGGGGGAGAAGGCAAACTCCACCTAAATAGTTTCAATGTATGGAATCACTTGGGACATTTTGGATTTTAGATCAGCTTCCCCTTTAATATAAATCATTATATTTCTATGATTCCAACAGTTCACCCAAGGGATTTGATCTTTATCGCAAGTCAAATCGCAATCATAATGTTAGGTTACAAAAAAATCACAATTCGATTTTTTGCCGATATTGTGCATCCCTAGTTACAGTGGGGAAAAAAAGTATTTAGTCAGCCACCAATTGTGCAAGTTCTCCCACTTAAAAAGATGAGAGAGGCCTGTAATTTTCATCATAGGTACACGTCAACTATGACAGACAAAATGAGAAATAAAATTCCAGAAAATCACATAGTAGGATTTTTAATGAATTTATTTGCAAATTATGGTGGAAAATAAGTATTTGGTCAATAACAAACGTTTCTCAATACTTTGTTATATACCCTTTGTTGGCAATGACACAGGTCAAACGTTTTCTGTAAGTCTTCACAAGGTTTTCACACACTGTTGCTGGTATTTTGGCTCATTCCTCCATGCAGATCTCCTCTAGAGCAGTGATGTTTTGGGGCTGTCGCTGGGCAACACGGACTTTCAACTCCCTCCAAAGATTTTCTATGGGGTTGAGATCTGGAGACTGGCTAGGCCACTCCAGGACCTTGAAATGCTTCTTCACGAAGCCTACTCCTTCGTTGCCCAGGCGGTGTGTTTGGGATCATAGTCATGCTGAAAGTCCCAGCCACGTTTCATCTTCAATGCCCTTGCTGATGGAAGGAGGTTTTCACTCCAAATCTCGATACATGGCCCCATTCATTCTTTCCTTTACACGGATCAGTCGTCTGGTCCCTTTGCAGAAAAACAGCCCCAAAGCATGATGTTTCCACCCCCATGCTTCACAGTAGGTATGGTGCAACTCAGCATTCTTTGTCCTCCAAACACGACGAGTTGAGTTTTTACCAAAAAGTTCTATTTTGGTTTCATCTGACCATATGACATTCTCCCAATCCTCTTCTGGATCATCCAAATGCACTCTAGCAAACTTCAGACGGGCCTGGACATGTACTGGCTTAAGCAGGGGGAGCACGTCTTTGCACTGCAGGATTTGAGTCCCTGGCGGCGTAGTGTGTTACTGATGGTAGGCTTTGTTACTTTGGTCCCAGCTCTCTGCAGGTCATTCACTAGGTCCCCCCGTGTGGTTCTGGGATTTTTGCTCACCATTCTTGTGATCATTTTGACCCCACGGGGTGAGAACTTGCGTGGAGCCCCAGATCGAGGGAGATTATCAGTGGTCTTGTATGTCTTCCATTTCCTAATAATTGCTCCCACAGTTGATTTCTTCAAACCAAGCTGCTTACCTATTGCAGATTCAGTCTTCCCAGCCTGGTGCAGGTCTACAATTTTGTTTCTGGTGTCCTTTGACAGCTCTTTGGTCTTGGTCATAGTGGAGTTTGGAGTGTGACTGTTTGAGGTTGTGGACAGGTGTCTTTTATACTGATAACAAGTTCAAACAGGTGCCATTAATACAGGTAGCAGTGGAGGACAGAGGAGCCTCTTAAAGAGGAAGTTACAGGTCTGTGAGAGCCAGAAATCTTGCTTGTTTTGTAGGTGACCAAATACTTATTTTCCACCATCATTTGCAAATAAATTCATTAAAAATCCTACAATGTGATTTTCTGGATTTTTTTTCTCAATTTGTCTGTCATAGTTGACGTGTACCTATGATGAAAATGACAGGCCTCTCTCATCTTTTTAAGTGGGAGAACTTGCAGCAATTGGTGGCTGACTAAATACTTTTTTTCCCCACTGTATATGTGATATCAATATGTGATATATACTCAGTGGCCAGTTTATTAGGTACACCACCCCGTTCACGAAAACGGTTCGCTCCTGCCTGGTGTCAACGGTACAGGCTGGTGGTGGTGGTGTAATGCTGTGGGGAATATTTTCCTGGCACATATTATTAGGTCCCTTGATACCAATTGAGCAATGTTTCCATACCCCGAAGAATTCAGGCTGTTCTGGAGGCAAAGGGGGTCCGAGCCGGTACTAAAAGGGGGTACCTAATAAATGATATGTGATGTATATGTGATATCAATTAATAAGGGTGTATGCCTACTGTCAAATGTAAAATAGCCTACCTGTACCAAAAAAGAAAAAAACACCACTGTGTCTAAAATAAAATAAATGAATGTCCTAGAGATCCATGTAGCCTGTCTTTTATTTCTGGGCTGGCTCTTACTGTGAGTTCTGTGGGGTGGAGGCGTGTGATATTTGTGAAAGTTTGGGTGGGCCACAGCTCTGATTCGCTCTACTAACGCACATTGGGCACGGCTGAAGTGTTCAGTTACGAGTTCACCCAAGTATCACCTCCTCTGTGCCATGAGTACAGGCCATAGGGCTGGGCGATATGGCCTAGTAATCATATCTCGATTTCTTCAAACTTATGGACGATTCACAATATATCTCTATTTTTTAAATGTTTTCTCTAAATAAGGGTTGCTGTACAATTAACGGTAAAATAGTTATACCTAGGCTAAATATAAGCCTTCCACAACCATAAGACACACTAATAATGTAATTATTTTATCAGAACAGTTTAACCTGATTTGTATTGCAATAATCACTAATCTGGCTTTAAAGTCTATGAAAATGCCCCCCTTTTTTTTGCAAATGTAACTAGAACCATGCATAATCCACATTCACTAACAACGACTAAAAAATTGGTGGCCCCTTACACTTCAGTGATGTGATGCAAAAATTCTAGCAAAATGTATAGCGCATAGAATTAAAAAGGTATTGTCGGACATTATTCATTCTAATCAGACAGGTTTTTTACATGGGCGATACATTGGAGATAATATAAGGCAAGTACTGGAAACAATAGAACACTATGAAAAATCTGGGAAGCCAGGCCTACTATTCATAGCAGACTTCGAAGGGGCATTTGATAAAGTACAACTGGGGTTTATATATAAATGCCTGGAGCATTTCAATTTTGGACAATCTCTTATAAATTGGGTTATTTATATAGTAACCCTAGGTGTAAAATAGTAAACAATGGCTATTTCTCAGAAAGTTTTAAACTGTCAAGAGGAGTGAAACAAGGTTGTCCACTATCGGCATATCTATTTATTATTGCCATTGAGATGTTAGCTATTAAAATCAGATCCAACAATAATATCAAGGTATTAGAAATCCAGGGCTTAAAAACAAAAGGTGTCATTGTACACTGATGATTCATGTTTTCTTTTAAATCCACAACTTGAATCTATTTATATAATGAATATGAATGAATTAGGAGGACAAAAATTATTAAATATTAAAGCATTAGACCTATCACTAAAAGCTTCAGTCATACAAGAATTATACTTAAATCCAAACTGGTTCTCTAGCAAACTAGTAAGATTGCCTCACCCAATGTTCAAGAAGGGACTTTTTCCCTTTATTCAGATTACAACTCCTCACTTTCAGGTATTTGAAAAGGAAATCATCTCCCAAAATATCACTATTTCTAAAACAAGCCATAGAAAGTTGGTTGCAATTTCAATTTAATCCTTCAGAAATGACAGAACAAATATTGCAACAAATATTGTGGTTAAACTCAAATATACTAATTGAAAAAAAAAAAGGTATAATCTTCGTAAATTATATTATCGGTAGGAATGGTGGAGTTGTCGCACATGCAGCTAACAAAAACATATGGAAATGTCTGCTCTACACAAAATTACAACCAAATAATTGCAGCATTACCACAAAAATGGAAGAGGAAAGTGGAAGGAGGAAAAAGTAAGGAACTTGTCTGTCGGCCTTGCATTAAAGAACATTATTGGTTAAAGAAAATTGTGATAAATAAAAGAGTTTACCAGTTTCATTTAAGGACCAAAAGATTGACAGCCATCCCATATAGATTGCAAAATAGTTGGGAAGAGATTTTTGACGTACCGATTCCATGGCATAATGTTTATGAACTGATACGCAAAACGACGCCGGATTCAAAACTTAGAATTTTTCAATTTAAATTATTATATACAATTCTTGCTACCAATATAATGTTATTTGTATGGGGGATACAATCTTCCCAGCTCTGCAGATTTGGCTGTGAAGAGACAGAATCATTAGATAATTTGTTTTGGTACTGTCCATTTGTAGCTTGTTTCTGTACACAGGTCCAGGAATGGCTGAAGGATTGCAATATTTGCATAGAGCTGACCCTACAGATAGCACTACTGGGTGATCTGAAAAGTCATAGTCAATCGATCGATAATATAATAATACTTTTAGCAAAGATGTTTATTTTCAATTCACAAACTGTTATTTTCAATTCACAAACTGTAGAAACAATGAGAATAGAAAGGTTCAGAACTTTTGTAAAACATCACAGTACAGTTGAAAAATATATGGCAAATAGAAATCCAATATGGATGGTGTTAAGAGATAGATGGGAGGTGTTGAATGGAGCTGAAGGATGGGACTAATAACAACAACTGATAACAACAAGATCAAGAACTAGTGTAAGACATGCTGTGTCCATAATAAGGATATAGGTTATATATATAGCTTTTGTGAAAGACCACAGTTAGAAAGATATGGCATATAGAAGCATACCAGATGAAAATGATCGGAGGAAGTTCAGGAGTAAAAACAAACAAAATAAAATTATTGACTGTGTCCATAAAATGTATATAGTATGTATAAGCATGAAGTAGAGGCCTACGCATTGTTGTTCACTAGTTTACTCCAATTAGGGAGGGGATGGTGGGGTTGGGAAATATATATATTTTTAAAGGATATGTATGTATATATACAGTGGGGGGGAAAAGTATTTAGTCAGCCACCAATTGTGCAAGTTCTCCCACTTAAAAAGATGAGAGAGGCCTGTAATTTTCATCATAGGTACACGTCAACTATGACAGACAAATGAGAAAAAAACATTCCAGAAAATCACATTGTAGGATTTTTAATGAATTTATTTGCAAATTATGGTGGAAAATAAGTATTTGGTCACTTACAAACAAGCAAGATTTCTGGCTCTCACAGACCTGTAACTTCTTCTTTAAGAGGCTCCTCTGTCCTCCACCCGTTACCTGTATTAATGGCACCTGTTTGAACTTGTTATCAGTATAAAAGACACCTGTCCACAACCTCAAACAGTCACACTCCAAACTCCACTATGGCCAAGACCAAAGAGCTGTCAAAGGACACCAGAAACAAAATTGTAGACCTGCACCAGGCTGGGAAGACTGAATCTGCAATAGGTAAGCAGCTTGGTTTGAAGAAATCAACTGTGGGAGCAATTATTAGGAAATGGAAGACATACAAGACCACTGATAATCTCCCTCGATCAGGGGCTCCACGCAAGATCTCACCCCGTGGGGTCAAAATGATCACAAGAACGGTGAGCAAAAATCCCAGAACCACACGGGGGGACCTAGTGAATGACCTGCAGAGAGCTGGGACCAAAGTAACAAAGCCTACCATCAGTAACACACTACGCCGCCAGGGACTCAAATCCTGCAGTGCCAGACGTGTCCCCCTGCTTAAGCCAGTACATTGGTAAAAACTCAACTCGTCGTGTTTGGAGGACAAAGAATGCTGAGTTGCATCCAAAGAACACCATACCTACTCTGAAGCATGGGGGTGGAAACATCATGCTTTGGGGCTGTTTTTCTGCAAAGGGACCAGGACGACTGATCCGTGTAAAGGAAAGAATGAATGGGGCCATGTATCGTGAGATTTTGAGTGAAAACCTCCTTCCATCAGCAAGGGCATTGAAGATTAAACATGGCTGGGTCTTTCAGCATGACAATGATCCCAAACACACCGCCCGGGCAACGAAGGAGTGGCTTCGTAAGAAGCATTTCAAGGTCCTGGAGTGGCCTAGCCAGTCTCCAGATCTCAACCCCATAGAAAATCTTTGGAGGGAGTTGAAAGTCCGTGTTGCCCAGCGACAGCCCCAAAACATCACTGCTCTAGAGGAGATCTGCATGGAGGAATGGGCCAAAATACCAGCAACAGTGTGTGAAAACCTTGTGAAGACTTACAGAAAACGTTTGACCTGTGTCATTGCCAACAAAGGGTATATATAACAAAGTATTGAGAAACTTTTGTTATTGACCAAATACTTATTTTCCACCATAATTTGCAAATAAATTCATTAAAAATCCTACAATGTGATTTTCTGGGAAATAAATGTTTTTTTCTCATTTTGTCTGTCATAGTTGACGTGTACCTATGATGAAAATTACAGGCCTCTCTCATCTTTTTAAGTGGGAGAACTTGCACAATTGGTGGCTGACTAAATACTTTTTTCCCCCACTGTATATATACATACATACATACATACATACATTGGGGCGGCAGGTAGCTTAGTGGTTAAGAGCGTTGTGCCATTAACCGAAAGGTCGCTGGTTCTAATCCCCGAGCCGACTAGGTGAAAAATCTGTCGATGTGCCCTTGAGCATGGCACTTAACCCTAATTGCTCCTGTAAGTTGCTCTGGATAAGAGTCTGCTAAATGACTAAAATGTCAAAAAAAAAATATATATATATATATATATATATATATATATATACGAGAAAAAAAACATATGGGGGATTGGAAGTGATGCAGACAATTACATTGATGGAAGTTACTTCTATCTATCTATCTATCTGCAATATTAAAGCTGATCTACCCCCTAAAAATTAAATAAAACAACAACTTACTTCTTGTAGCAGGCATTAGGCTATAGAAAATGAACACAGGTCTAATCAACAATCTCTCAAGCCCACGTGCTAGTGATTAGCCAGCTAATCTTTATATTTCAGGTTTAGCCAACATGGATCAATTTGCTAGCTGACAAGGTTGAACAGTTGAATTGTTATGAACACACCCTTCTGTCTGTCTCCAACTGTTTGAAAAGCATGTTAACCTGTCCACTTTGTTCAGATGTTGAAATCAAGTGGCCTACCTTATTTCTCAGAATGAGAACGAGTTGCCAATTCTTTATATAATTGTTTTATGCTTATTGCACATTTTTAAAACACAGACTAGACAGATAGTATAACAGTCTTTGGCTAAAATGCTGCTAGCGGTACGTGGTACCCCAATGCCGCACGCGACAAACTGACCATTCATTTTCCAGAATCAATGTTCATTGATACTCTAATTTTAGTAGAGTCTGCTCTGCGTGCAATTTGAGTAGTTGAGACATAAAAAGGGTATCGTTAGAAAGGGGGGGGGGGGCTTGATGTGTGTGTAAACCATAGAGGCGAAGCAAGAGGTTTCACTCTCGCTAAAATCTGTCCAAAATAAGGCCTATGCTTTTCTATGGGCTTATTTTGGACCTATGCCTGTCGCCTGCCTTTCCGCCTTTGGGACAACGACTCCCATTGTTAGGGCAGAGATGTGCATCTCTTCATTATATACAGATCTCTGGTGTAAATGGGAAGGTGCACACAGCACAGAGGAGCGAATGAAATGAGACCAAAAATACAACATGAGAACAAGCAGACATAAAAGCTCATAAAAATAAAAAATAACAAAAACTTGATTCTTGCGATTCAGGCATTTGGAATACCGCGCAAAAACATACATTCAAATTAATTTGATATATCGCCCAGCCCTACCAGTCCACGTGACCACCTATCTCTCTCCCCCCTCCTTATAGCAGGCATAGCCCACAGTGGCTGGTTTATCTCTTGTGACAGCACACAACATTCATAACTGACACACCAAAGACAGGAGGCTTTACACACTTCTTCAGGCAGAACTAGGTGAGAGTGGACACACAGACACGCACACGCAGCTACTGTTTTGGCTTTTGTGTTTTGCTACTGACGTCTTCATAAGTGCTTTTTTTCAAGTGTTGACATAGTTTTCATCTAGGCCCATCGGTATCACCGCTGTGTAGTTTAGTGTGTGACAGTGAGTCTGATTGAAAGGCAGAGAGTGAAGAAACCCAGGACTGACTGAGGAGAGAGACACCTGGGAGAGAACAATCTTAAACAGAGACTACTGAATGATCAGTGCTGTTTCTCTTCTTTCTCAGAAACACAAAACCCTCTGTTCCATTCGAAGCATGTAAAAGAGCAATGAGAATATAGAGCTATGAGAATATAGAGCTATGAGAATATAGAGCTATGAGAATAGACAAAAGTTTGAACAAAAACAAAAATAAAACCACAGGCAAATGTTGTTTACCTTTAATGTGTGAACAGTACTACATAAATCCCTCAGTAGAGTAGGAACACTATAAAACACTATAAAAAGGCTGTTTTATTGCCAGCGCCTCAGACAGTGTGACAGGACAGGGGTGAGATGTTCATTCTACCACTGGAGGGCTGGAACATAATGAGACAGACAGGCAGGGCTGGGATGTGTTAACCCCCAGGGGAGGGAGTCAGGCAGCCAGACACCCCCAGAGGAAGGGTCTAGGATGGATGGTTGGTTATACCCATCTGCAGGTAGGGGAGCAGTTCTCTTCACTGTCAGGTGGCCAGGCTTCCGGTAGCTCGAGGCTCTTCAACAAAATGTTTTGTCTGACTCTCCTTGGTAGGGCAGAACTGATGAGAACTTTAACTGGGGACAACATCTTGGGGCTTTCCAACGCAGTAGCAGCAGAAACAACAACAACAGCGATACAAGCATGATAAAATCATCATCAATAACCAGAGGAGTCCCATCAAAGTATTACTAAGGGTAAGATATATACATTGCCCATAGAAAGTATTTATTAGGGTTGAATATCTTCCTGGTAATTATTATTATTTGTATTTTTTTCAGAGAATAAATCCCTTTTCTCCCGCATAAGCCAGTATTTCCCGCCAAAACCGGAAGTGTGATTCTTAAGCATATAAAGCATATATACTGAACTAAAATATAAACGCAACATGTAAAGTGTTGGTCCCATGTTTCATGAGCTGAAATAAAAGATGCCAGAAATGTTCCATACGCACAAAAAGCTAATTTCTCTCAAATGTTGTGCACAAATTTGTTTACATCTCTGAGTGAGTATTTCTCCTTTGCCAAGATAATCCATCAACCGGACAGGTGTGGCATTTCAAGAAGCTGATTAAACAGCATGATCATTACAGGTGCACCTTGTGCTGGGGACAATAAAAAGGCCACTCTAAAATGTGCAGTTTTATCACACAACAATGCCACAGATGTCTCAAGTTTTGAGGGAGCATGCAATTGGCATGCTGACTGCAAGAATGTCCACCAGAGCTGTTGCAAGACAATCGAATGTTAATTTCTCTACCATAAGCCGCCTCCAACTTCGTTTTAGAGAATTTGGCAGTGCGTCCAACCAGCCTCACAACCGCAGACCACATGTAAGCACACCAGCCCAGGACCTCCACATCCGGCTTCTTCACCTGCGGGATTGTCTGAGACCAGCCACTCAGATAGCTGATAAAACTGGGTTTGCACAACCGAAGAATTTCTGCACAAACTGTCAGAAACCGTCTCAGGGAAGCTCACTAGGGATCTTGACCTGACTGCAATTCTGCGTCGTAACCGACTTCAGTGGGCAAATGCTCACCTTCGATGGCCACTGGCACGCTGGAGAAGTGTGCTCTTCTTCACAGATGAATCCCGACAGATGGCAGACAGCGTGTATGGTGTTGTGTGGGCGATCAGTTTGCTGATGTCAACGTTGTGAACAGAGTGCCCCATGGTGGCGGTGGGGTTATGGTATATATCCAGCAACTTTGCACAGCCACTGAAAAGGATTGGGACAACATTCCACAGGCCACAACCAACAGCCTGATCAACTACGCGAAGGAGATGTGTCACGCTGCATGAAGCAAATGGTGGTCACACCCTATACTGACTGGTTTTCTGATCCACGCCCCTACTTTTTTTAAAGGTATCTGTGACCAACAGATGCATATCTGTATTCCCAGCAGTGTAGGCTCCTTAGAGGAGGAAGGGGAGGACCATCCTCCTCAGTGAATTTAATAAAAAATAAAAATAGTAAAACATTTAAAAAAGTTGTCCTTTTTAGATAAAACTATACTAAATATATTCACCTCACCAAATAACTTCTTAAAATGAAGGTATACAGTAGCCTCAGCAGCACTCTGTAGGGTAGCACCATGGTGTAGCCGGAGGACAGATAGCTTCTGTCCTCCTCTGGGTACATTGACTTCAATACAAAACATAGGAGGCTCATGGTTCTCACCCGCTTCCATAGACTTACACAGTAATTATGACAACTTCCGGAGGGCATCCTCCAACCTATCAGAGCTCTTGCAGCATAACCTGACATGTTGTCCACCCAATCAAAGGATCAGAGAATGAATCTAGTCCTGAAAGCATTAGCTACAGCTAGCTAGCACTGCAGTGCATAAAATGAGGTGAGTAGTTGACTCAAACAGACAGAAAGACAATAGTTGAACAGTTTAACAAATTCATTTCTTCCAAAATTAAGAAGCGAGAGAGAGAGAGAGCAAGCTAGCTATAATTGGTTATATTTTCTTTCAACTTTCACTTAGCTAGTGAATGCAGCTAGCTAGTTTAGCATACTCAAACACCTGGCTCAAACAGAGATGGACGCAATGTTAGCTAAATGGCTATGGCTATCCAACACTGGAACTCTTCCAAGTCGAGGTAAGCTTTTGGTTTTATTAATTTATTGCCACCGGGGCCCGCCGTTGTAACTGCTTAACTGCTTTCTGATTGTACACTGTGCTGCATGATTGTAGTGGGTTCACTAACGTGTTAGTTCTAGTAGCTACAGTGAGGGAAAAAAGTATTTGATCCCCTGCTGATTTTGTACGTGTGCCCACTGACAAAGAAATGATAAGTCTATAATTGTAATGGTAGGTTTATTTGAACAGTGAGAGACAGAATAACAACAAAAAAATCCAGAAAAATGCATGTCAAAAATTTTATAAATTGATTTGCATTTTAATGAGGGAAATAAGTATTTGACCCCCTCTCAATCAGAAAGATTAAAGGGAGTGCTCCTAATCTCAGTTTGTTACCTGTATAAAAGACACCTGTCCACAGAAGCAATCAATCAATCAGATTCCAAACTCTCCACCATGGTCAAGACCAAAGAGCTCTCCAAGGATGTCAGGGACAAGATTGTAGACCTACACAAGGCTGGAATGGGCTACAAGACCATCGCCAAGCAGCTTGTTGAGAAGGTGACAACAGTTGGCGCGATTATTCGCAAAAGGAAGATACACAAAAGAACTGTCAATCTCCCTCAGCCTGGGGCTCCATGCAAGATCTCACCTCGTGGAGTTGCAATGATCATGAGAATGGTGAGGAATCAGCCCAGAACTACACGGGAGGATCTTGTCAATGATCTCAAGGCAGCTGGGACCATAGTCACCAAGAAAACAATTGGTAACACACTACGCCGTGAAGGACTGAAATCCTGCAGCGCCCGCAAGGTCCCCCTGCTCAAGAAAGCACATATACAGGCCCGTCTGAAGTTTGCCAATGAACATCTGAATGATTCAGAGGAGAACTGGGTGAAAGTGTTGTGGTCAGATGAGACCAAAATCGAGCTCTTTGCCATCAACTCAACTCGCCGTGTTTGGAGGAGGAGGAATGCTGCCTATGACCCCAAGAACACCATCCCCACCGTCAAACATGGAGGTGGAAACATTGTGCTTTGGGGGGGGGGGTTTCTGCTAAGGGGACAGGACAACTTCACCGCATCAAAGGGACGATGGCCGGCGCCATGTACCATCAAATCTTGGGTGAGAACCTCCTTCCCTCAGCCAGGGCATTGAAAATGGGTCGTGGATGGGTATTCCAGCATGACAATGACCCAAAACACACGGCCAAGGCAACAAAGGAGTGGCTCAAGAAGAAGCACATTAAGGTCCTGGAGGGGCCTAGGCAATCTCCAGACCTTAATCCCATAGAAAATCTGTGGAGGGAGCTGAAGGTTCGAGTTGCCAAACGTCAGGCTCGAAACCTTAATGACTTGGAGAAGATCTGCAAAGAGGAGTGGGACAAAATCCCTCCTGAGATGTGTGCAAACCTGGTGGCCAACTATAAGAAACGTCTGACCTCTGTGATTGCCAACAAGGGTTTTGCCACCAAGTACTAAGTCATGTTTTGCAGAGGGGTCAAATACTTATTAAAATGCAAATCAATTTATAACATTTTTGACATGCGTTTTTCTGGATTTCTTTGTTGTTATTCTGTCTCTCACTGTTCAAATAAACCTAGCATGAAAATTATAGACTGATCATGTCTTTGTCAGTGGGCAAACGTACAAAATCAGCAGGGGATCAAATACTTTTTTCCCTCACTGTATGTTGACTATGATATTAGCTAATATGGTGACAACGATGTAGGCTATGTGTAGCGGTTAGTGGTCATGATATGAAGGTTTGGCTTGGAAGTTTTTTTTTTTTTTGCCTGGTCACAGACAGCTGATGTTGTGCACTGAAGTCCACAAGCGAAGGGAAAAGGTAAGAGGAGGAGAGCGCGTATATAGTGATCATTATGTTTTTATGTGGCTGCTATGAAAGTGTGATCAGGGGTGTATTCATTCCGCCAATTCTGATGACAAGCATTTCTTAAACAGAAGCAAATGTAACGAAACTGGGAAAAACATACCTGAATTTGTCCAATAAAAACTGTGATTTGCAACTGTTGGACTAATGATTACAGCTAGATGAGCTAGATGCAGGCAAGGCGGTATTGAATGTGTCACTGTCTGTCACCTTGATTACTCAAAATTGTCTCAACTTTTGCACCTACGTTGTTAACTTTCTTTCAGAGGCTAGGTTGTAGCAACCTCATGATGGGTACAGGGAAAACGTTTGTATCATGTAGTAGCCTAAACCTATTGATGTTACATTGAGCTGGGTGAATGGAATACAAATGACAGTCATCCAATATGCTGTAATACAAATAAGGCCATGCTCATAATTTTTTTTATCATCCTCCCTCATCTTAAACGGCACTGACCGCCACTGACTCCCAGTCATGTGAAATCCATAGATTAGGGACTAATGAATTCATTTCAATTGACTGATTTCCTTATATGAACTGTAATTCAGTAACATCTTTTAAATTGTTGCATGTTGTGTTTATATTTTTGTTCAGTGTATTATATTAACCTGACTATCCACAATAATCACATTATTGTGAGCATGTAACCATGCTCACTGACTCAAGACATTTCAGCTTTTTATTTTTTATTAATTTGTAAAAATGTCTAAAAAAGTAATTCCACTTTTCCATTATGGTGTGTAGGCCAGTGACCGAAAAATCTAAATGTAATCCATTTTAAATGCAGGCTGTAACACAACAAAATGTGGAAAAAGTCAAGGGGTGTGAATTAGGTTTGGGAGGTATCCAGATTTTCATATCCTCATACCGTCCTTCTCTCACACCGGGATTTACAGTATTACACAAGGGGACATAAAAAACGCAAAAAAAAGCCCAGTGGGTGTCTATTACCAGAATGCTAACAGAATTAGCACATGTAATAGCGAATTTCCTTGGCGGCTGCTAGCTAAATATGCTAACGAGAGCAAACGAAAATAAACTAATTGCAAAGACAGGCAATCCAGCTCATAAAGTTATACAGTGAGCTCATTTACTTGTGTGGCTGCCAGCCAAATAGTGTTGCACTTCTGTTGTCAGCTATTTTCTGCAGAATAGGTTGCACTAATGTATTTTCTGTGAAGGAAAACTATAGTAGCACATCCCTGATCACACTATTGAAGCAAAAAAACCACTGTTGGACTTCCAATATAAAATGCGACCCCTGTCAACACACAGCTGGACTCACCTGTTCCTGCTTTCTCCCTTGTGCTATTTACAAACAAACACGTGACTGGCTCAACTGTTCTGGGGAACTACAGTAAGCTTCATAATGTAAAATGTCAAACGAAGAGCGCAATCTGCTTTATCTCCTAACGTACTGCACAAGTTGACTGCAGGTATTTACTTAAAAAGTAGCTACAAATATTAAAATGTATTGAAAAACTTCAAAACAATTGTTTCAACAGTGCATTACTTCCAAATACCCAGTATACATGGTATACCACTCAAGTCTAGTATGAATCCTTTCTGAAGACACTGTATTTATCCCAAGGAAAAGGGAAGGGAGTACATTTTGGTAACCTGTTTCCCGCTATTCAACCCAATTATTTTACATTTACATCATTTATTGTTGCCTTACAGACAGAACTTTCAATGCATTAAATTATTGTATTTTTCACAGGTCTAAAGAACCTACTCTACAATTTCTAAGTGAAAGAAATATTGTGTGAATTAGTCATTTATTTTGCTTACATTCAGCAGAAGAGTTCACTTTCTTTACTAAAATGAATAAACATGCCAAGCCTAACTTTTGTGTCATTTGTTTAGGCTATGCACAGTGCGGTGTTGACCTGTGTTGTCCAATAGGGCAGGTCAGATTTTCTAGTCCAGAGAGAGAGGGATTGAGGGAGAGAGATATGGGTTCCAGGGAATTGGTTTCACTAAACAATGGCAAGCACGCTCCAGAGCAACCTTGGCAACCTTGATTTTCCCCCCTCTCTACAAAATCTTGCTTACATCATGTGCTCTGAGAACGGAGGGGGTTCCTGGACTGGTATTTGAGCCTGTGTGTGTGAGTGTGTGTGTGGGGGGGAGAGAAAAGTAGACAGCGAGGGAGTAGGGAGAGACAGAAAGATAAAAGGGGGGTGGGTATTGGCAGGGTTGACAGAGGAGCATTTCTTATTCTTTTTACCTCGTAATTCCTGATCACAGGTTTACAGAAGGTGTCTGCATTAAATGCTCACAATTATTTCGAGTGGCTATCCTTGGACACTGGATTTAGGTTTTCATTGCGATGGCTAATAGTGCTTCATAGTTTTGCCCTTTTCAGTGGGGTCTGCCCTCAGCAGCCAAACACACAAGACCTCCTCTATAGCTGCCACTGACGTCAGCAGTCACCTAGCAACAGCCTTTTGGTGTAAAAGCGGCAGTGCTAACACTGTTTTCAATTGAGAGAGAGAGAGAGAGAGAGAGAGAGAGAGAGAGAGAGAGAGAGAGAGAGAGAGAGAGAGAGAGAGAGAGAGAGAGAGAGAGAGAAAGACAGGGAGAAAAAGTTTCATCAGAACAGTGAACAGTTCAGTTGCCATCTTGAATTTGACTAACAGGACTATTGGTGCTATTCAGTCACAAATAAGCTGTAATTGCCAAAACAGCTAAACACCAATAAGGCTTGTATAGAGGTGAGTGTTGGAGATAGACCATGGCTATCCGTAAATTTAAAAAACAAGAAAATGATGCCGTCTGGTTTGCTTAATAAGGAATTTGAAATTATTTATACTTTTACTTTTGATACTTAAATATATTTTAGCAATTACATTTACTTTCGATACTTAAGTATATTTAAAACCAAATACTTTTACTCAAGTAGTATTTTACTGGGTGACTTTCACTTGAGTCATTTTCTATTAAGGTATCTTTACTTTTACTCAAGTATGACAATTGGGTACTTTTTCCACCACTGCAAACACAAACTAACCATCCTCGCAGTCCCATTCCTCCAACATTCTCCCCAACCCCCAGCGAGCCAACTGTAACTCAACCGAGATCTTTCACGTACGTCACTAGATCTCTGATCTCACCTAACCACTCCTCCTCCTAAACCCGCTATGGGCTCCCCTGCTCTCCCTACCTCCTATCTTACCCAGCCAGCCACTGGGCTGAACAAACAGCTTCTTTTTTTTTCTTACACTGGACACATGCAAGGTTCAACAACCTCCTTGTCGACTTAAAAGCTACTAGGCCACCTTAAATGTTTGAACTGTTGGGAACCTTATGGTGCAATAATCCTTTCGAGATGAGCCATGCAGAAAATCCCTGCTCCTCTTGAAACAAATGAGAGGTGCTGAGTATATGGCTAATACAGTTCCAATATTCTGCCCCTGGGTTGAGCAGAGTAGGCTTTCTCTCCCTGTGATCAGTGGAGGTGTAAATATGGTGGTTGGTTGGTGTGTTCACAGATAGACTCAACACAGTCCCAGAGAGAGAAGCCTCTTAACTCTCAAATATAACCATTAAATACTACTACTCATCACCGACCGACCGCTCGGGAACTTTATGCACCGTTCCATGTGCTTCGACCACATACAGCACACACACGCACACAGGGTCAGATAAGAGAAGAACATCACATCAGGGCTCATTGGAAGAGCATTTAATGGGAACTTTCTCTGCCTAGTCATCTCACTTCTATAATAAACACCACTCTTCAGGCCACTTTCACTGCCTTTTTTATACACACAAAAAAAATTATAAATTCTGTGAAAAAATTCTACATATGAAATAAGATAATTAAAGTTTATCTGTGAAAACAAAAACAAACATGACAAAATATAGGTAAAAAGCATAAATTATTTCCTAGAGTTGTTTGGAGGACAATTCCTTTCGCTGTTAGCAACAGCCATTGGACTAAGCCCTGGCAGACCTATCTTGAAAACTAAAGAGCTGCAAGCTAATTGCTGGTGATCATGACGCAAACCGTTTCCAAGGTAACCCAAGTTTTGGAGTACCCGCTCCAGCATTTCCTCATCTGTTTGCACTCACACCAGCAGGCTGACAATGCAGTCGCTGCATCCTGTTTCACTCTGCAGTCAGCCAAACACACAGAGCACCTCGCTCGGCTTGCTCCCTCGCTGCTGCTGTTAACCCTTTCATTCAACAAGTCCTGATGTCTGCTGCCAAGTAGAAAATTAACACCAAACCACTGACAGAGAACATTGAATAAAAATAAAATAAAATAAAAAAGAGAACATTGAATTTAACTAGCAAATAAATAGTTTCTAGAATACCTGATACCTGTGTATGTTTTATCTACCTAATACATAATGAGGAGTTTTGTCTTAATTTGAGCTGAGATACAACAAGATAATAACCAAATATTAGACTAATACAAATATTTTTGTATTAAAACATGACACTGATCATTTTGGGGTATTTAATGAATATTTTTTGTGAAAAAATTAAACAAAAGACAGCAACGATAGCTGGGCTGCATCCTATGTATCAGAAAATTGAAGTAACAATGCAAACTAAGTTTAGGATTTAACTGTCAAGCTCACACACCGAGATCTGAATATTCTGGTTAAGAGTCACGCTGAACAGATATACCGTATGTGTCAACAACTGTGAATATTGGATAGATCTGTTCACTCATAGCTGCTGGAAGAAATGTGCTACCTTTATTACCTATCCGTTACCCATCTAGTTAAAATGTTACATTTCAAAAGGGTAACATCTGTTTATTTTACTATGTATTGCTTTATATGTTTTGCATAAGTCAGTAATGTATATTTCAAAATTGACTATATGAAGCTTTGAGGACTTGCGTCTGGCAGGCCTACGTATGTCTACTGTCCTTATTGGAGAGGCCCTGCCTGCTGTGTATGTGTGTGTGTGTGTGTGTGTGTATATGTGTGTGTGTATGTGTGTGTGTGTGTTCACGTGCAGCAACAGTGTCCTGACCATGTGTGATGTGAAAAGGCCTGAGTGGTGTCTTGGCCTTAATTTAAGGTCTAATTTGATTACCGCTCATGCGTTTACTTGTGCAAGGCAGGAAGAGTGACTCACTTCCTTAGTTCAACATTTAAACATTTTACATCAGTAAAAAAAAATATATATATATATATATATATATATATATACTTATCCGAAAAAGAGATCATGCTACTGCTATATAATATAATAATATAATATGCCATTTAGCAGATATTGAGAGAACCATGTTACATTGTTATCAAGCAAATGTTAGGCTACAATATTTGTCTTTGTTGATTTCTGTTCACAATGTGTCTTGCTTGTATTGCCAGTGAAAGTATATAGGTGTATTTGGTATTATAGAAAATCTAATTCAACACCATAAGCAATATACTGTAGCTAGCTCCAACAGACTGTTATAGCTTTGACCCTGTCAGTGCATTCTAGGACTTGTTTCCCTAAATGTAATTCAGGAGCCCCTTATCTCTGAGCCCATTACAGCTGAGCACAAGAGGAGATCATGTACTGAGACTACACAGAAAGAAATGAGTTGAGGAGATAGACTAAATAAGTTGGATGGATCACAGACAACAACAAGTAGGTCTATATATTTTTTACTCAGTCAAAAATCACATAATTGCTAGAAATTATCAAAAGAATGACTAAAGATATGGTGTAGCCTTATTTTAATATTGAATAAAACAACTATGTGCCATATTCCAGAAATATGCACGCAAATTACATATTCTCTTACTATATAGAAAAACAATAACTGATCTCATAATATACAGTACTTAAGATATTACACACGTCATCCATCATCTGTGTTGAATCAAAGCACTCATTTGTTAAATTTACTCAAGCAATTTTACAATCAGTTTAGGCTAAATATAATTACCATAAATTACCAACACTTGAACTCTATTCAATTAATGTTTATCTTCATAAAAATATTTCCAAAAAAACAACAAAAACAGAATTCAAAGTGAGAAGAAAAAAATCACCTTGGTTTCTCAAGAATATTACATGTTAAAAACAAAAAATAAAGATGCATAAATGATACATTGTATTTGACTAATTTAAACAATCCTACATACAACGTTTAGTAGTATTTGCATTTTCCTCCGTGCATTCTCTCCCCTTCTCATCACATCTAGAGGCAGTCACTAAATTCTACAGGGCGATTAGTAAAACTTGCCTTTTTTTTTGCAGTCACACTCGTACGTCACTGGGTAGTGACGTCAATGTTATATCATTCCACATGGCTTTACAGCAAGAGAACGTGACAGCTGAGAGGCGCTCTGCTTTTCCGCCGCCTTGCTCTCTCCCTCTCTCCCTCCCCTCTCTATCACTCTCTCTCTATGCAGCCTGCTGCACTGTCCTCATGTGTATAGTTAAGAATTAGTTAAGAGCATTATTTACCCCTGCCTGACTCCCAAAACACCCAGGAGCACTAACACTACAAAAACAGGGGTCCATCTATGGTTCACCCTCGCCTGACCAGGTTTAAACCATCCTTCCCTCTCTCCATACGACCAAGGAACATCGCAACTGTTCTTACAGGATATTCTAGAATGTTACATTGAAACGCCATACTTCATACTATATAGTCCTACTTAATCAAACAAATGTTCTACTCATACTATGCTCTTTTAAATAATGGTGGTTAATTAGATTATTATACAAACAGTAATTTTGACATCTGGCCCTGAATTGCAGAGAGGACCTGGTCAGCACATGAGTTGGACTCATAAAGTAGGATGTGGAAAACAGAAGCATAATGTCGACAGCATAATTACGGATCTGTCCATCAGAGTTGAGTATAAATGGTTCTGTAATGACACAAAGTGGAACATCATAATTTGACAGTTTTTGTGACTGAAATTATACTGCAGGAGATTGTAGAGATCATATTTTGAATATCTTACTATAAGACAAAACAAATCCATAGTGCAGGGATCATCAACTAGATTCAGCCGCGAGCAAATGGTCAGGAGGCCGGAACATAATTACAAATAATTTGTATACCGCAAATTGACCGCAGGAAGCTCAAACAGATATACAGTAATATTAGACTAAAACATAATAATTTCAAATCTTGCTTACACACACATACTATATATACACACACACACAGTGGGGGAAAAAAGTATTTAGTCAGCCACCAATTGTGCAAGTTCTCCCACTTAAAAAGATGAGAGAGGCCTGTAATTTTCATCATAGGTACACGTCAACTATGACAGACAAAATTCGATTTTTTTTCCAGAAAATCACATTGTAGGAATTTATTTGCAAATTATGGTGGAAAATAAGTATTTGGTCAATAACAAAAGTTTCTCAATACTTTGTTATATACCCTTTGTTGGCAATGACACAGGTCAAATGTTTTCTGTAAGTCTTCACAAGGTTTTCACACACTGTTGCTGGTATTTTGGCCCATTCCTCCATGCAGATCTCCTCTAGAGCAGTGATGTTTTGGGGCTGTCGCTGGGCAACACGGACTTTCAACTCCCTCCAAAGATTTTCTATGGGGTTGAGATCTGGAGACTGGCTAGGCCACTCCAGGACCTTGAAATGCTTCTTACGAAGCCACTCCTTCGTTGCCCGGGCGGTGTGTTTGGGATCATTGTCATGCTGAAAGACCCAGCCACGTTTCATCTTCAATGCCCTTGCTGATGGAAGGAGGTTTTCACTCAAAATCTCACGATACATGGCCCCATTCATTATTTCCTTTACACGGATCAGTCGTCCTGGTCCCTTTGCAGAAAAACAGCCCCAAAGCATGATGTTTCCACCCCCATGCTTCACAGTAGGTATGGTGTTCTTTGGATGCAACTCAGCATTGTTTGTCCTCCAAACACGACGAGTTGAGTTTTTACCAAAAAGTTATATTTTGGTTTCATCTGACCATATGACATTCTCCCAATCCTCTTCTGGATCATCCAAATGCACTCTAGCAAACTTCAGACGGGCCTGGACATGTACTGGCTTAAGCAGTGGGACACGTCTGGCACTGCAGGATTTGAGTCCCCTCGTAGTGTGTTACTGATGGTAGGCTTTGTTACTTTGGTCCCAGCTCTCTGCAGGTCATTCACTAGGTCCCCCCGTGTGGTTCTGGGATTTTTGCTCACTGTTCTTGTGATGATTTTGACCCCACGGGATGAAATCTTGCGTGGAGCCCCAGATCGAGGGAGATTATCAGTGGTCTTGTATGTCTTCCATTTCCTAATAATTGCTCCCACAGTTGATTTCTTCAAACCAAGCTGCTTACCTATTGCAGATTCAGTCTTTACAGCCTGGTGCAGGTCTACAATTTTGTTTCTGGTGTCCTTTGACAGCTCTTTGGTCTTGACCATAGTGGAGTTTGGAGTGTGACTGTTTGAGGTTGTGGACAGGTGTCTTTTATACTGATAACAAGTTCAAACAGCTGCCATTAATACAGGTAACGAGTGGAGGACAGAGGAGCCTCTTAAAGAAGAAGTTACAGGTCTGTGAGAGCCAGAAATCTTGCTTGTTTGTAGGTGACCAAATACTTATTTTCCACCATAATTAGCAAATAAATTCATGAAAAATCCTACAATGTGATTTTCTGGAGAAAAAAAATCTCAATTTGTCTGTCATAGTTGACGTGTACCTATGAAGAAAATTACAGGCCTCTCTCATCTTTTTAAGTGGGAGAAAATGCACAATTGGTGGCTGACTAAATACTTTCTTCCCCCACTGTACCTACACAGTGAGGGAAAAAAGTATTTGATCCCCTGCTGATTTTGTACGTTTGCCCACTGACAAAGAAATGATCAGTCTATAATTTTAATGGTAGGTTTATTTGAACAGTGAGAGACAGAATAAAAATCCAGAAAAACGCATGTCAAAAATGTTATAAATTGATTTGCATTTTAATGAGGGAAATAAGTATTTGACCCCCTCTCAATCAGAAAGATTTCTGGCTCCCAGGTGTCTTTTATACAGGTAACGAGCTGAGATTAGTAGCACACTCTTAAAGGGAGTGCTCCTAATCTCAGCTTGTTACCTGTATAAAAGACACCTGTCCACAGAAGCAATCAATCAATCAGATTCCAAACTCTCCACCATGGCCAAGATCAAAGAGCTCTCCAAGGATGTCAAGGACAAGATTGTAGACCTATACAAGGCTGGAATGGGCTACAAGACCCTCGCCAAGCAGCTTGGTGAGAAGGTGACAACAGTTGGTGCGATTATTTGCAAATGGAAGAAACACAAAAGTACTTTCAATCTCCCTCGGCCTGGGGCTCCATGCAAGATCTCACCTCGTGGAGTTGCAATGATCATGAGAACGGTGAGGAATCAGCCCAGAACTACACGGGAGGATCTTGTCAATGATCTCAAGGCAGCTGGGACCATAGTCACATGGTAACACATTACGCCGTGAAGGACTGAAATCCTGCAGTGCCCGCAAAGTCCCCCTGCTCAAGAAAGCACATATACAGGGCGTCTGAAGTTTGCCAATGAAGATCTGAATGATTCAGAGGAGAACTCTGTGAAAGTGTTGTGGTCAGATGAGACCAAAATCGAGCTCTTTGGCATCAACTCAACTCGCCGTGTTTGGAGGAGGCGGAATGCTGCCTAAGACCCCAAGAACACCATCACCACCGTCAAACATGGAGGTGGAAACATTATGCTTTGGGGGTGTTTTTCTGCTAAGGGGACAGGACAACTTCACCGCATCAAAGAGACAATGAACGGGGCCATGTACCGTCAAATCTTGGGTGAGAACCTCCTTCCCTCAGCCAGGGCATTGAAAATGGCTCGTGGATGGGTATTCCAGCATGACAATGACCCAAAACACACGGCCAAGGCAACAAAGGAGTGGCTCAAGAAGAAGCACATTAAGGTCCTGGAGTGGCCTAGCCAGTCTCCAGACCTTAATCCCATAGAAAATCTGTGGAGGGAGCTGAAGGTTCGAGTTGCCAAACGTCTGCCTCGAAACCTTAATGACTTGGAGAAGATCTGCAAAGAGGAGTGGAACAAAATCCCTCCTGAGATGTGTGCAAACCTGGTGGCCAACTACAAGAAACGTCTGACCTCTGTGATTGCCAACAAGGGTTTTGCCACCAAGTACTAAGTCATGTTTTGCAGAGGGGTCAAATACTTATTTCCCTCGTTAAAATGCAAATCAATTTATATCATTTTTGACATGCGTTTTTCTGGATTTTTTTGTTGTTATTCTGTCTCTCACTGTTCAAATAAACCTACCATATACACACACACACACACACACACACACACACACACACACAGACACACACATACATATATACAGTGTGGAGAACAAGTATTTGATACACTGCCGATTTTGCAGGTTTTCCTACTTACAAAGCATGTAGAGGTCTGTAATTTTTATCATAGGTACACTTCAACTGTGAGAGACGGAATCTAAAACAAAAATCCAGAAAATCACATCGTATGATTTGTAAGTAATTCATTTGCATTTTATTGCATGACATAAATATTTGATACATCAGAAAAGCAGAACTTAATATTTGGTACAGAAACCTTTGTTTGCAATTACAGAGATCATACGTTTCCTGTAGGTCTTGACCAGGTTTGCACACACTACAGCAGGGATTTTGGCCCACTCCTCCATACAGACCTTCTCCAGATCCTTCAGGTTTCGGGGCTGTCCCTGGGCAATACAGACTTTCAGCTCCCTCCAAATATTTTCTATTGGGTTCAGGTCTGGAGACTGGCTAGGCCACTCCAGGACCTTGAGATGCTTCTTACGGAGACACTCCTTAGTTGCCCTGGCTGTGTGTTTCGGGTCGTTGTCATGCTGGAAGACCAAGCCACAACCCATCTTCAATGCTCTTACTGAGGGAAGGAGGTTGTTGGCCAAGATCTCGCGATACATGGCCCCATCCATCCTCCCCTCAATACGGTGCAGTCGTCCTGTCCCCTTTGCAGAAAAGCATCCCCAAATAATGATGTTTCCACCTCCATGCTTCACGGTTGGGATGGTGTTCTTGGGGTTGTACTCATCCTTCTTCTTCCTCCAAACACGGCGAGTGGAGTTTAGACCAAAAGCTCTATTTTTGTCTCATCAGACCACATGACCTTCTCCCATTCCTCCTCTGGATCATCCAGATGGTCATTGGCAAACTTCAGACGGGCCTGGACATGCGCTGGCTTGAGCAGGGGGACCTTGCGTGCGCTGCAGGATTTTAATCCATGACGGCGTAGTGTGTTACTAATGGTTTTCTTTGAGACTGTGGTCCCAGCTCTCTTCAGGTCATTGACCAGGTCCTGCCGTGTAGTTCTGGGCTGATCCCTCACCTTCCTCATGATCATTGATGCCCCACGAGGTGAGATCTTGCATGGAGCCCCAGACCGAGGGTGATTGACCGTCATCTTGAACTTCTTCCATTTTCTAATAATTGCACCAAAAGCTGTTGCCTTCTCACCAAGCTGCTTGCCTATTGTCCTGTAGCCCATCCCAGCCTTGTGCAGGTCTACAATTTTATCCCTGATGTCCTTACACAGCTCTCTGGTCTTGGCCATTGTGGAGAGGTTGGAGTCTGTTTGATTGAGTGTGTGGACGGTGTCTTTTATACAGGTAACGAGTTCAAACAGGTGCAGTTAATACAGGTAATGAGTGGAGAACAGGAGGGCTTCTTAAAGAAAAACTAACAGGTCTGTGAGAGTCGGAATTCTTACTGGTTGGTAGGTGATCAAATACTTATGTCATGCAATAAAATGCAAATTAATTACTTAAAAATCATACAATGTGATTTTCTGGATTTTTGTTTTAGATTCCGTCTCTCACAGTTGAAGTGTACCTATGATAAAAATTACAGACCTCTACATGCTTTGTAAGTAGGTAAACCTGCAAAATCGGCAGTGTATCAAATACTTGTTCTCCCCACTGTATATATTGTGTGGGAATACTTTGGAACAGATTTTCAAAGTTAAAATTTGCTGGTGTTTTTACAGTATATTATGTCCATCCATTAAAATAATGGGGAACCTTGCCATAGTGCACGATTTAGGTGAGATGGGACAGGGGCCGAGCGAAAGCAGACTCAAAGAGCCTGATAGGAGAGGGGTGTAAAGAGTAAGATATCATGCAGCATAAAGAGTAGTGCTATATACAGTGGGGGAAAAAAGTATTTAGTCAGCCACCAATTGTGCAGGTTCTCCCACTTAAAAAGATGAGAGAGGCCTGTAATTTTCATCATAGGTACACGTCAACTATGACAGACAAAATGAGGGAAAAAAATCCAGAAAATCACATTGTAGGATTTTTTATGAATTTATTTGCAAATTATGGTGGAAAATAAGTATTTGGTCACCTACAAACAAGCACGATTTCTGGCTCTCACAGACCTGTAACTTCTTCTTTAAGAGGATCCTCTGTCCTCCACTCGTTACCTGTATTAATGACACCTGTTTGAACTTGTTATCAGTATAAAAGACACCTGTCCACAACCTCAAACAGTCACACTCCAAACTCCACTATGGCCAAGACCAAAGAGCTGTAAAGGACACCAGAAACAAAATTGTAGACCTGCACCAGGCTGGGAAGACTGAATCTGCAATAGGTAAGCAGCTTGGTTTGAAGAAATCAACTGTGGAGCAATTATTAGGAAATGGAAGACATACAAGACCACTGATTATCTCCCTCGATCTGGGGCTCCACGCAAGATCTCACCCCGTGGGGTCAAAATGATCACAAGAACGGTGAGCAAAAATCCCAGAACCACACGGGGGACCTAGTGAATGACCTGCAGAGAGCTGGGACCAAAGTAACAAAGCCTACCATCAGTAACACACTACGCCGCCAGGGACTCAAATCCTGCAGTGCAAGATGTGTCCCCCCTGCTTAAGCCAGTACATGTCCAGGCCCGTCTGAAGTTTGCTAGAGTGCATTTGGATGATCCAGAAGAGGATTGGGAGAATGTCATATGGTCAGATGAAACCAAAATATAACTTTTTGGTAAAAACTCAACTCGTCGTGTTTGGAGGACAAAGAATGCTGAGTTGCATCCAAAGAACACCATACCTACTGTGAAGCATGGGGGTGGAAACATCATGCTTTGGGGCTGTTTTTCTGCAAAGGGACCAGGACGACTGATCCGTGTAAAGGAAATAATGAATGGGGCCATGTATCGTGAGATTTTGAGTGAAAACCTCCTTCCATCAGCAAGGGCATTGAAGATGAAACGTGGCTGGGTCTTTCAGCATGACAATGATCCCAAACACACCACCCGGGCAACGAAGGAGTGGCTTCGTAATAAGCATTTCAAGGTCCTGGAGTGGCCTAGCCAGTCTCCAGATCTCAACCCCATAGAAAATCTTTGGAGGGGAGTTGAAAGTCTGTGTTGCCCAGCGACAGCCCCAAAACATCACTGCTCTAGAGGAGATCTGCATGGAGGAATGGGCCAAAATACCAGCAACAGTGTGTGAAAACCTTGTGAACACTTACAGAAAACGTTTGACCTGTGTCATTGCCAACAAAGGGTATATAACAAAGTATTGAGAAACGTTTGTTATTGACCAAATACTTATTTTCCACCATAATTTGCAAATAAATTCATACAAAATCATACAATGTGATTTTCTGGAGAAAATAAATCTCAATTTGTCTGTCATAGTTGACGTGTACCTATGATGAAAATTACAGGCCTCTCTCATCTTTTTAAGTGGGAGAACTTGCACAATTGGTGGCTGACTAAATACTTTTTTTCCCCACTGTAAGGGGGTCTTACGAGACAGACACTGTAGGCGGGTCACATCCAGGCAAGGGGCCTGGGCATCCCTACTATAGCTAGACTGTTTGGGGGTTGTTTTCAGGATTTTAATTGGTGTGGGAAAGAGTTCCTGCGGATTTCTGATATAAATTATTTTGGGGACATTTGGGGGAAATCCTATGACTTGGTGACTGTTCCATTGATGATTCATTTTTAAATCATACAAACACCTTCGCTGAGACAAAAACACAAATCCCTCCCATACTGCTCCATGAATTATGAATCAGTAGTCTCGCCATCACTTCATTAATACATGATGTCCAAAGTGAGATCTCTAAAATGGCAGCAGCAGCATCATTGTTGCGTAGGGCATTCCCTTCCAGTCCGCCTGACACATTGAAGGATCTCACCAACAACAAACAGATGTGTTCACTCACACAGAGGTCGTCAGCATGCAGCCGCACTACAGTACATACCGACCGGTAGGTCACATGAACACAGGGCCACGGCCTATCGTTTTCAAAACTTCGCAATCAGTTTTCTAGTGAACACAAAAAGGTTATTTTCACACTTTCAGAGCCATGTACACTACCAGTCAAAAGTTTTAGAACACCTACTCATTCAAGGTATTTTATTTATTTTTACTATTTTCTACATTGTAGAATAATAGTGAAGACATCAAAACTATGAAATAACACATATAGAATCATGTAGTAACCAAAGAATTGTTCAACAACTTTGAACACTCTTGGCATTCTCTCAACCAGCTTCACCTGGAATGCTTTTCCAACAGTCTTGAAGGAGTTCCCACATTTGCTGAGCACTTGTTGGCTGCTTTTCCTTCACTCTGCGGTCTGACTCATCACAAACCATCTCAATTTGGTTGAGGTTGGAGGATTGTGGAGGCCAGGTCATGTGATGCAGCACTCTATCACTCTCCTTCTTGGTAAAATAGCCCTTACACAACCTGGTGGTGTGTTGGGTCATTGTCCTGTTGAAAAACAAATGATAGTCCCACTAAACCCAAACCAGATGGGATGGCGTATCGCTGAAGAATGCTGTGGTAGCCATGCTGGTTAAGTGTGCCTTGAATTCTAAATAAATCACAGACAGTGTCACCAGCAAAGCACCCCCACACCATAACACCTCGTCCGCCATGCTTTACGGTGGGAACTACACATGCAGAGATCATCCGTTCACCCACACCGCGTCTCACAAAGACACGGCGGTTGGAACCAAAAATCTCCAATTTGGACTCCAGACCAAAGGACAACTTTCCACCGGTCTAATGTCCATTGCTCGTGTTTCTTGGCCCAAGCAAGTCTCTTCTTATTATTGGTGTCCTAGTAGTGGTTTCTTTGCAGCAATTCGACCATGAAGGCCTGATTCACACAGTCTCCTCTGAACAGTTAATGTTGAGATGTGTCTGTTACTTGAACTCTGTGAAGCATTTATTTGGGCTGCAATTTCTGAGACTGGTAACTCTAATGAACTTATCCTCTGCAGCAGAGGAAACTCTGGGTCTTCCATTCCTGTGGCGGTCCTCATGAAAGCCAGTTTCATCATAGTGCTTGACGTTCTTTGCGACTGCACTTGAAGAAACTTTCAAAGTTCTTGACATTTTCCATATTGACTGACCTTCATGTCTTAAAGTAATGATGGACTGTCGTTTCTCTTTGCTTATTTGAGCTGTTCTTGCCATAATATGGACTTGGTCTTTTCCCAAATAGAGACATCTTCTGTATACCCCCCCCCCCCACCTTGTCACAACACAACTGATTGGCTCAAATGCATTAAAAAGGAAAGAAATTCCACAAATTAACTTTTAACAAGGCACACCTGTTAATTGAAATGCATTCCAGGTGACTACCTCATGAAGCTGGTTGAGAGAATGCCAAGAGTGTGCAAAGCTGTCATCAAGGCAAAGGGTGACTATTTGAAGAATCTCAAATATAAAATATATTTTGATTTATTTAACACTTTTTTGGTTACTACATGATTCCATATGTGTTATTTCATAGTGTTGATGTCTTCACTATTATTCTACAATGTAAAAAATAGTAAAAATATATAAAAAATATAAATATAAAAATCTTGAATGAGTAGGTGTGTCCAAACTTTTGACAGGTAGTGTATATTTTTCGTTTCCAAAGCTATAATATACCCAATCAATGGGTCAAATCAGAGCTAGAGTCAGAGTACAAATAAAGAGCTTTAAACATCTAAGAATCAATTTGGAGATGTGATAGGACTGAATCAGCAGTAGGGAGGTGACTGAGGGGCGTTGTTGCAGCCCATGCAGCCATGTCCTTTGAGAAGCCAAACACCTGCGATAACAGGCCCTCAGCAAGCGTCAGCGCCCGCCCACCACACTGACCCACTTGCCTCCAGCTGCACAATGCCAAACCCACAGACAAACTTCCTCATGAGTTCAAGATCAACCGATAAAGCCACAACTGCTCATAGACCCACACCAGGAGAGACAAAACATACAGCTCAGTTACCAAAAGACAGCAAATCAGTTTCCCTAGACAAAGGAACACATGGCTGTGTGTGTGTGTGTGTGTGTGTGTGAAGGACACGTTCTTTAAGTCACTCATTAACCTTGGATCACTTTCTCTTTAAATACTTTCTCTTTATCCTCATATCGAGCCTACAAAAATGCCACAAAGTGTAGTGATGTGACACAGGATGTCAGTACACTACACAGGATGTCCAACCTGCCCCTTTTGCAGGAATGACACACATGTCAAACAATAGACAAAAAAATCTGATTTTGTCATGATAGCCCAAACACCACAAAAAAAAGAGAAACTGTCTGCTTTCAAATCATGGATTTATTTTCCCACAAGACATGCAATGACTTTGGTCTATGCCTAGATGAAGTGACTGTTTTTTATTTATCTTTGTGAACTCTAGGTGTGGGGGCCAACATGAAAATGAAAACATTGCTACAAATGTAGGACTTTTTTATTCTGTGAGAAATGTAACCTATACAGGTAAGAGCACTGTATCGTCTTTCTACCGTTCTCATGTGTGCAGTATTTTACCATTATTCTATCACTGAAAAAATAACATGATAACAACAGTGTAATACTGCAGGAATAATACTAGCCTATCTAATACAGCCTAATCAAATAGGCTAACCATCTTACTACAGAAATCAAGCCTTTAATACAATTTCAGAACAAGTTCAGAACCTCAAAATCTGACTCACTGTGTGAACTCAATTGTTTAAATGTTCTATTGACTGCTCCCATAGTATGTGGAATACTTGTGAGATGGCGCACTGTTCCTTTCAAAGGACCATGCACTGAAAATGTGTTTGTGAATCTCCTGTTTTCTGTTACCAAAATTGCATTTCAGGTAGAGAAGGCTCCACCATCGGTGCCAGGATTTTACAACTGTTTTACTGTAGGCCCTTGTTCACAGTTTCAGGTTAGGTTTAGCTTTCTTTTGATTTTGTGCAACGTAAACTAATAATTCAATATCAAACAGACGATGCACAAGACGTCAAACAGATATCAAGCAGCACTAGACGCACCTTCTGGTCCATGCCACTGTAGTTGGGTTTAAAGAAGTAGTAGGCTGCGCTGATGACGAGCACAGGGCCATTACGCTGTGGGAAGGAAGGCTATGACTCACAGGCAGGGGCCAGGGAGAGTGCCTGTTAGCTGGGCTCGTCAGGTGGAGAAGCCATGAGGCCACACATGACGTGAGACAGCGCATCAATGAGATTATCACTATAGCTGGCCAGTCCATCAGTTTAGAAACCACAACGGAGTTGGATGGCTACCAAATGGCTAATACACTTACAAAGTGCAAGCGTAATGTATGATGACTAAGTTTCCAAAGAGAATCAGGAAGTGCAGGAGAGGCTGAGGTGTTGCTGTGTACTAGCTAGTTCATAAGATCACAGGACAGACCGTGGCACCTTTATCTCAACCAAGTAAGACGGTCATAAGCTTAATGTCGCTCTCCATACACACCACATGCACAGGCATTTGCTAGTCAACAAAGAATACAGATTCAATGTACCTTTCCCCAGCAACATCCCCTGAAAGTATGACAATTTTACTATCTATATGAGGGAGGGTACTTTTACAAGATAATGGGCTACATCCTCTGTCTGAAATACAATGCAAGCAAAGTTGCCCAAGAAAAGTAACATTTTAAATAGTTTGGAATAGGCCTACTGCTGCTTGCAATGTCGTGTGCAAAACACTTTTACACTGTTTACTTTAACTCTGCATAAATAATCGCTACCTTCCCACGGACATTGTAAAAGAAGGCTACTGTGACTGTGAGTATTATGGTCTAGGCCTATTTGTGCTCTGCAAGGATTGTTTTACGGATAGATGATGTCACCCTTAAAGTCAAACTGCAATACATTTCTAAGAATGTCAAGTAATCTTGAAAACAACACAATAAATAAGATAACACACTGATTATTATGTAATGATTTGATCTGAGTTGAAACGTAAAACTTTGTGTCCAACACTTAGAGCCAAACTAGCCTACATCTGGACTTTTTTTGCCTGACTGTTTTGGCTGTACAAATCATTGCTTTTTAGCATGAACTATCAAGCTGAAATCCTAACTTCAGTATCTTTAAGAAAAACATGACTGATATGCCAATGTAAACCAAACTTTAAAAATGTAAGATATCAGAGTCCAAAATAAGAAATACAGTATCAGTGCTTATATCACTGATCATTCATCATTGGGACAAATAGTCTTATGCGCAGAATGTCAAACCTAATACCAGAGAAGGTTTGACATGACACAAAGTGAGGTGATAGACATGTAAATGAGATGTAAAACTTTCTCTTCTCTGCATTATGGTCCTCCTTAGTCATGCCTTTGTTGACCTATTTAATTCAGAATGGAGTAGGCCTATATCATAGGTATTTTATCTGTATTAGTAGGTGTGCAAAGGAGTATCAAGCACAGTATGTAGGCCTGCATACAAAAATAGCATTGTGTATCTTTGTGATCCACATTTAAAAACCAGCATAGCAAATTGTAGCAGCAGGGCTCTACAGTGCGACCATTTTACTTGCATATGCGCTTAAATATTTTGCTGTGCAACCTGGAATTTCAATTTAGGAGCACCCGTGCGCACAAAAAAATATCACCCAGATGATAAATTGTTGCAATGATTACCTCACTATACCGCAGCCCCCAAGTGCCATGGAGAATACACTGAGCGCAGATTCATGACCGTCATGCTTGCACCCTTAGTACAAAGAATCCGGCTTGTTACCTCAAATATTTTTCATTGTGCTAAATTTATTTGTGTGCTCCTACATTTTTCAACTTAGGCGCACACATGCTCCTTGTAAAAAAGGTCAGTGTAGAGCCCTGAGCAGGATGTGTTAGTGCTCCATAACTAGGTCTACATAGTTATCATGTGAGAGTTCCTGCAAGAGACAGGCCTACTAAAACGGAGTTGTCTTTCAAAGACTTAAAATTATTTTGATTTCAGCTGCACATGGTCTCATATCAAAAGGTGGTGGTGTTGATACTTGTCTGGCTGCTAACACTGAACTTTTGCTGTGTGGAAACTAGAAACAATTAACAAACAAGGCCTAAATGCATCACTGTCTGGCAACAATGGATCTAATGCAGAACAGGACACACAGCATACCATCATATCAATATCAACAGAGCTTCAGGACAAAAGCAAGGATTGTCTCTAAACTTTGTATTCAAACCCAAAAGTTGTTGACTACTGATCGTATATGGTGGTGTGTTTTAAATTATAAAAACATTTTTTACGATAAATATTAATTTGTGGAAAACGTTATTATGTAAATCTTTCCGCATTGCCAATTTTGAAAGACACATTTCCTTTTAAGGTCAAAATCATTATTTTTTTCAAGTGACATGAGTTAGTCTTTTCCACATTCCACACAGCATTTGTCATAAGCATCATGTGCTGAGCAAAAAATATATAAATGATTTTACAATACATTTCTGATGAATCAATGACCAACAAATCATGTAATGTCATGATATATGAGGCGCCATTTAATGTGTGACCAAATAAGTCAGGTCAGCTATGCATGTGTGGATGACAAGTATGATCTAGGCTTAATTACCATTAGTCTACACTACATCATGACAAAGTGTCACATATAAGACTTGACTGTGGACACTGAACCTGACGCGCACATCACACTCTTAAAGCCCTTGACTGCGATATTCAAACATGGTCCTTCAGCTAGGACAGTACCGCGTTTTGGGTGATGCTGGCACTCCTGTCCCCTCTTGTTAAGTCAATACAGTTGGACAACAGGCAGTGAGATCTTTATTTCACTGATCAATACTGGTCTACACCAATGCCCATCACTGCCTGACAACATTAACGCTAGAACAGACCTGTATGGTAGTATCCAGACTTGAGTCTGCAATCTATTCCTGACACAACATCCACTGCAGGACAATGAGTCAAATGAACAAACAACAAATTCAATGTTGTGTTGTATGAGTGAAGTGTGCTATTACAACGCTGTAATAAAACATCCTTTATACAGCTTATGCGTCTTATCTTTTCTTAATAATCTTAATCTTTAAGGTAGTCCATTTTACAACAAAGGTTATTGCTAAAACAATATTTGGCAGGTCACTTTTATAAAATGTCACAGGTTCATAGACAGAACCAGAGGCGCAAAACTAAATCCGGATAAATCTAATTGACAATGAACAATATGATAGGCTAATCTAATATGTTCAGAGGGGGCAGAGCACAGACTAAAATGTCATCTGAACATATTGCCCTCATTGGATTTGAAAACTCTTATTGTTAATGTGTGGCACTACACATAAATATTTCACAAATAAACTAGAATCAGCTACCATCACTGATTATAAAATAAAGGCGGACTGCAGTCCATAAAGTTTCTACACACAAATAGCCTGTTATTATACATCTTTAAAGGAATTACATTCCTTGAGGTTTATAAAATATGGAATATAATTTGATGCTAAAGCCTGATGCCTATTTATTCTCAGATTGGACACGGCCCGATCCTTCCAAAAACAGCTTATTTCTGATACACAATTGGTTCTTGAGCTCAGACGCTTAAAATGTAAGCAAGCTAGCAATATTTCACATCCCTGCAAAGAATGTTATGATTGGGCCTGTGTAAGAAAGTAATAATAAGCTATTTCATCAAGTTGTCTCCTTCAAAAAATCAAGGGGTACATTTTTGGTACAAATTGTAGCCTATAACATTTTACAGACAGCACCTTTAAAAAGGGCTTGCCTTGCTCAGCTGGGCCACAGTGATGTTGTTTGTTACAATCAACTGTAAGTGTGAACATGATGTTTGACTATTGGGGGGTCTTGGATGAATATCTTCCATCTTGAACTATTGGGGAATGAATATCTTCCATGGTCACAATACATTGCCTGGAATACAGTGAGTGTTGAAGCCAAATAAATACACTTGATGTTACTCACACTTTCCATTGCAGTGGACTCACACCAGGGTATCCTAACTACAGTGAAATAATAACCTTATAGGGCACTTTAGAGATGAGTGAATATGTAGTACTAAGCACTTATTTTCTTAATAGCTAGGCCTATATGAAAATAATGCTTGTGAGTGAATTACTAAATAATTATCATTGCATTGACTATTCTACCATAAGTGATCATGCTTGAACTTGGATTTAACTTGTTAGACATGCTTTCCTGTCATCAACACAATTCTCTCAACAAACGAGAATAGGATAGGATGTCTGAATAAATGTCACTTAGGTAAATTAACTTTCTGGTGCTTGTGTGCTGCATGTTATAGTCATATGGGTTTAATTATTGCAGGACTATCAGACTAGTTTATTTCAAGAGACGATTATTTGGTGTGAGTAGAGGTTAATGACCTGGATGGTGAATAGTTCAGCAGTGTAGGGGTGATTGTCTGTCTGGACTATTGTAGGCCTATGCATTATGGATATGGAGTTTAATTGCCTCCTTGCTGGAGACCACAGGTTCAAGGTTGTGTACTCTTGCGCACGTGTGCTCACTCTGAGCAGTCAGTGCACAACTGAGTGAAGGCAATGATGAACATTATGCTAGCCCATGACCTACCTGTTCTCTGGATATGCACGGCAATGAAGGTCTGCGAGGCATTTTACAGCTGCCATAATAGCTGGTCGACGTTTCCCCCAAAGAAACACAACTTGACCTTCTCCTGGGTCTGATCACAGGGACTTTCTCCTCGGTGCTGGAGATCCTGTTTGGCGCTTCCCTCGACGGGTAATAATGGTCAAAACAGAGCGACAAGAGCGAGCCTGAGACACCCGCCAAACACGCAAACACGGGTCTCAGGAGTGCAGGCAGACAGCTCAGACTGGTGAAAGACACCAACCACACAACACTGGCAAACACCAGGATCAGAACACTGTGTTTGAGTTTCAACGTGGGGATCAGTGTTAGGAGACCCACACAACCCAACACGAATAACAACCTGCCCACCATTTGCATCTGGTGTTGGTCCTCTCCCCACTGCAAAAACAGCAAAACCAAAAAATCCCCTAAGTAACATGATGCTGGCAGTGACACAAGCCAACATTTATTACTTTCCCTCTTTTTCCTCCTTAGATAAAAAGTCAAAAAGAAGAATGCACAGCCTATGCTAAAGAGAGGGCTGATGGACTGAGAGAAGCCCGACAGAAAAGTCCGCAAATCCCAAAAGCTGAAGTCACTTTGCAAGCTCCTGGAAATAAGCAACGAAACTGCAAAAATTGCGAATGCACCCAGGTATAGACCAGAAATTCGAAATATTTTTGAATTCAGAATGTCCTCATTGCAAAACCTACAGACGTTAAACAAAAATCCCCTTTGATGGTCTTGTTTTAAAGGGGTGACGCAGCTCTTCACATAGCCGTTCCTGAAGCTCTCTGTGTTGTTTGCATTGGCAACCCCATCGTGGTGCCTGATTTTACTGTGCAAAACCTCTCCTTCTTCGCGAACAGCCATGTTTTCAACTGTAGCTCCTTGGATTCCTTCAAGTTTCCTTCTCCCAATATTTTCGCCGTATTAACGCTCCACTACATGACGGCAAACGCACTCCATGGTCACTCAAACGTGCTCAAGCATTTTGACTAAAAGAAAGAGAAGGTGAAATGTTGTTGTTTTTAGAGAAAAGGGACTCTGTGTCGCCGCCTAGATGTGACAATCCGCTACAAAAACTACAGATCGACACAGGCACGCGCTCTGCAGCACTGGAAACAAACCGTGCACGCTCATGGTCGGTCAGACGAAGGAAGAAGAGTGCTGCTATATAAAAACTGAGACTGTCAGAGTTAATCAGCTCGAGTTAACTTTTTGTAATTTTAATGCACTCTTTTTTTAAATCGCAATTAATGGCATTGTCTGAAAGCGTTCAAAATACACTGAAAACATCTAAAATTGATCATCTATACAGCTAAACACAACCATACAATGTCAACATGTTGACAGTGAGGTTAAAGAAAGTATGCGTTATCAATTTACCTGATTTTGCTTACCGTTACTTTGGACAAAATCCAAACGTCAAATGATCTTGCTTTCAAACAGATGTGCAACTGTAACGGTTTCATTAGGATTTTAGGATTGGTAAAGTATATTTTGGCCAGAAATAAGGCCCATTATTTCCAGGTTTAGCCATTATTATTAGTAGTAGTAGTAGTAGTAGAAGTACTAATATTAGTAGTAGCATTACTATTATACTACTATTATTAGTATTATTAATAGTAGTAGTAGTAGTAGTAGTAGTAGTAGTAGTAGTAGTAGTAGTAGTAGTAGTAGTATACTATTGCACCTTTTTCTAGTGTAATTACATAGCCAGGCTATTCTACCACTATCTAGGCCTAGTTACTCTGGCAGGCCTGTGATATTGAAAGATTTCCAGATCTGTTCAACTAATGAAATCTACCACTTCATTTTTTAAAATATGATTAATCTTAGAATACCTATTTTTGGATGTGTTCTCATGAGACTTTGTAAATAAAAGCAATGTTTCTCTTTGGAATGGAATCTCTTGAGCACTACATATATCAGAGAAGATGTAACTCTATTTGGATATATTATAGAAAGCAAGTGATATTTATGTAAGAATAAGGAATGCACCTTCAAAATCGATATTTTCAGGGGGAAATAGTTGAATTCGACAAGATTTTAAATTATGTTTAACATTACCTGTATTGAATAATTGCACGCTTTTAGTTTGTGTATTTTGGGTGTTTCTGAATTCTTCAGCAGTGTCTGGTAGATAGAGAAACATACAGAACGCGGATCTCTCTCTGTGATCTACTTGTTTCCCTTTGCGCAGACGTCAGTAGGAAAAGTAGTCGATCACGCATCAGCCATCTGAGGCTCTTGTTGGTGGAAAGCTTAATCATCATGGTAAGGATGGAAGAAGTTATATAATATCTACGATGTATCAAAAGTGAATGCAAACGTAATTATTAAATGCAACAGAAATATCTGTTATCTGTAGTCGGATAGAAAGGCTTCCTAGCTAGCTAGTTATCCATAGCAATGAGTAAGCCTTTAGTTAAGCTAACTAGCTACGCTACGCTGCCGTACCGATAAAAAAAAGATAATGAAATAGAATGTGTAGCTAGTTAGGCCAACAACAAATACTATGGCTGCATCCCTAAACTGTGACTATCCCATATTTTGTGTAGAATACGATAGTATTGGCTAACTTCTTGCTTAATGTTATTGGACATAGCTAACGTGTTAATCAATGGGAGTAGCTAGCTAACTAATGTTAGCCATTCAGCTAGCTAGCTAGCTACCTAAATTACTTGTTCACAACTTCAAGTCAAACTTCTGGTGTGAAGACCAAGCTGTGTTACTAGCTAGCTAGTTAAATCAGCGCTAACTAGCTAGTTAAATCACCGCTGCTTTAGCTAAGTCATTGCCTTGGTAAAGACACGTTAAGATGTAACTGTTACCATCAAAGTGGGCTTTGGGCAACCAACAAAAATATAAACAATGGAGCAATAATGCATCCCATGATAACGTTTTCACATGCAAATGGAACTTTGATTTCTATTATGTAGTCAATGATGACATACTGTGCTATGACGATAGCAACTTTTGTATTTTTGTTAGTTCCGCAACCAGTATGACAACGATGTCACAGTTTGGAGTCCACAGGTAAGAGTCTGCAAATACTGGTAACATAACAGTTAGCAATTTCAGCTGCAATATTTGTGATTGTTATAACAGGTCATTGTCTTGTTTCAGGGGCGTATTCATCAGATTGAATATGCTATGGAAGCAGTGAAACAAGGATCTGCCACAGTGGGTCTGAAATCTCGCAGTCATGCTGTACTTGTGGCTCTGAAGGTACAATTTACATTGATTTTACATTTGCATTCAAGGGCAAATTATTGTATGAAAAGTAGTGTAAAAGTAGTCTATTTTTAATTCTAATTGTGTGTTCTTGTCCAGAGAGCTCAGTCAGAGTTGGCCGCCCATCAGAAGAAAATTCTACACGTCGACAGCCATATTGGCATCTCCATTGCTGGCCTCACTGCTGATGCAAGGCTACTCTGGTAAGAGAGAATCTGTTGTGCATGGTTTTTCATATTCTTAAAGAGAATTAGAAAGGGTTTTTATGACTGGAGTTAACACTTCTCTCTTCCATCATACTCCTTCAGCAACTTTATGCGTCAGGAGTGCCTGGACTCCAGGTTTGTGTTTGATCGGCCTCTCCCTGTGTCCCGCTTGGTCACACTGATTGGAAGCAGTATCCTTTTACCACAAATGTTTTAGTTTTTATGATGCTGAATGTTTGTGTGTAGCATGAATTGTGTCTGTATTGGTCATTTGAAAAGTTATTACACCTTTGCAACTCAGACAATCCACCTTGACCTAGCACTCAGAAACCCAGATCCCTACACAGAGATATGGAAGAAGGCCTTATGGTGTGGGACTGCTCATCGCAGGATATGATGTAAGATATGTTTTGGTTGGTTTGTCCTGCTATAAATATTAGTGAAATAGTATGTCATATCTAATATTGTCTGTCTCTTCTAGGATATGGGGCCACACATTTTCCAGACCTGCCCCTCTGCCAACTACTTTGATTGCAAGGCCATGTCCATAGGGGCCCGCTCCCAGTCTGCACGTACCTACCTGGAAAGACACATGGATGCTTTTTTCAACTGTGAGTATTTTATGCCCTTTCTTCTCTGCTTCTCAGGAACTGATGTAAGCACGTTGTAAAGCT
The DNA here is from genome assembly GCF_020615455.1 of Coregonus clupeaformis. Classification (NCBI taxonomy): domain Eukaryota; kingdom Metazoa; phylum Chordata; class Actinopteri; order Salmoniformes; family Salmonidae; genus Coregonus; species Coregonus clupeaformis. The sequence goes on from NW_025534033.1 coordinate 130,760, forward strand.
TTTGTTCTGTCTTGTAGGTGAACTGAATGACCTGGTTCAACATGGCCTACGGGGACTGAGGGAAACTCTACCTGCAGAACAAGATCTTACCACAAAGGTAAACCTTAAGTTTACTGCAAGCTCTATGGCAACGCAAGATTCGGAGCGTAGCGCAGTGTTGCGATATCGTTTTTTGTCACAAAAGGGGAGGCTCCTTGTAAAACGCTCCGGCATTCGACTTACTTTTCTACTACCTGAAAATTGAGGGGCAGTGTTGTCGCTTGGTTCCTTGATCCGATCTATAGGCTATATAGGCTATTCATCAAAGTCGCCTATTTTGCATTGATAACCAAACAACAAGAATCCACCCAAAAAGGTATTTTGTTTAGAAGTTATAACTATCAGGCTGTTGTGAAATGGTAGAACCTGCTGTAGCCAACTAGCTAGCCATGTGCTTTTTTCTCTGTGACCAAAACATGTTCTGTTTTTAGCTGATATGGGAATTAATACACAAGCAGCATATCAAACTGGGATAATGTTTTGGGTTACACTTAGTGATGTTACGTTTGATGCCTGAGCTCCGAGGCATGCGTCAGAATTGTTAAGCAGTGTACTTCGAAGCAGTGTGCCGATGCCAGTATCACTTTATCAGAAGCATGTGATCAATGACAGTCGAAGCTTCATTTCGTCGAACAACCACCTGATTGGTTTGGTAGAAGACAAAAAGGCTATGCTGCGCACACGCTACGGGGTGTGGGACGTCGTCTTTAATCATTTATTTTGACCAGCAGGCGCCACTAGTGTACACTGTGTTGATCAAAGCCTCGAGTAATGAACCTATTTCACAAAATGTTCTGGAAAACCTCAGCTTCAGGAAGCTTTGTTTCCCCATCAGTAGTTACACCTGCAAGTATACGGATATTTGCTAGGGCATATGTTTTAATTATAAATCGGATTATTTCAGATTGTGGAGATGTGGGAAGTTAAAAGGCTAGCTAGCTTACTATGTTTAAAGTCAACTAGCCAGGCTGCTAACTAGCTACTAATGAAAATACAAATTTTAAAAAGGTTGCTATCGCCCCTTTGTGAATGGGAGGGGAACCGGCGAGGATGTCATGTTACCAAAAGGTGTCCGCTGCTCCAAACATCCCACTCCACCCACATGCACGTAGATCAACCGAGTGAAGCTTGTAGTAACCTGAAGACTTTTACGTCAGGCTACTGTCCAATTATCTACTCCACACCCTGTGCTTTCATTCGGTCCTCCTGATGGGATGGATATAACTACTATGTGAAAACACCTTCTAGCCATGCTTACACTAATCCAGTATTTTTAAATTTGTGAGGGTTTCAGAGAGAAGGGTAGGGGATCAGAACACAACTTAAAGCACAGATTGACAACTTACTGTCTGCCCTTTTAGAATGTGTCCATCGGGATTGTTGGCAAGGACATGGAGTTCACCATTTACGATGATGACGATGTGGCATCATTCCTTGAAGGCCTTGAGGAGAGGCCACAGAGAAGGGTAAAGAACAACTTGGCAAATTTTGAATTAAAATATTTTCTCTCAGAGGAAACTTGTCAAGAGGAACGGTTATTGCCTTAATAAGATTCTTGACGGTACATTATTCAGTTATCTCCAAACCTGACAATGCCCATGCCTTGTCCTCTTGTTGTGCTGCAGGTTGCCCAGCCAGATGACGAGCCGGCAGCAGAGAAGCCAGACGAGCCCATGGAGCTCTGAGATTGAAGTGTGTCCCAGACAGTGTGAAGATGACAAAGCTCTTATCCCTGATTATTTCAGTCATTGGATGGCATCCTGTCCACAACCAATATTCCATCCACACTCACTTGTAACTGTATCAACATGGAGAACAATTACCATTATACTTGTATGTTCTAGTCGATTATCTATGATTTTTGTTAGGCGTTCAATGTTTGCATTCATTTTTTGTCATTAAAGACAAACTTTTTCTGAACTTGTCTGGTTCGTAAAAAAATATATAAACGTGATGTTAGCTTTTCTCATTACTGCATTGTCATTATATGTTCTTACGTGGCCACTCGGTGGTGGGTGTTTTCAAAGAGGAGGTAGGAACCAAAGTGGGGGTTTATTTATACCTAAGCACCAACTAAATGTGAACAAAAAAAATAAAAACATAGATTTTCAAACATGGACTAACCTGGGACTACTATGGACTTTCTTGAATCATAATTGCTGGTAATACTACCTACTGACAAACCCAACTGAAATGGCAGCTTTATACTGTGGATTGGTCAACCCTCTGGAATGAACCACACCACGTGATGGGGCCGTCAATTATTTAAAAAATTATAAACTGGGTGGATCGAGCCCTGAATGCTGATTGGCTGAAAGCTGTGATATATCAGACCGTATACCATGGGTATGACAAAACATTTATTTGTACTGCTCTAATTACATTGGTAACCAGTTTATAATAGCAGTAAGGCACCTCAGGGGTTTGTGGTATATGGCCAATATACCACACCCCCTTGGGCCTTATTGCTTAGTTATAAACTGGGTGGTTCGAGCCCTGAATGCTGATTGGCTGACAGCTGTGGTATATCAGACCGTATACCATGGGTATGACAAAACATTTATTTTTACTGCTCTAAGTATGTTGGTAACCAGTTTATAATAGCAGTAAGGCACCTCAGGGGTTTGTGGTATATGGCCAATATACCACGGCTAAGGGCTGTGTCCAGGCACTCCGCGTTGCGTCCTGCTAGAAAAGCCCTTAGCCATGGTATATTGGCCATATACCACACCTCCTAGGACCTTATTGCTTAAATATACAATTCAATATTTCATAAATAGCAAATGTAGTGTAAGTTACTTGTATCAAAAACATGTCAAGTATCAGTTCAGGGTACATAAATGGAGGCAATATATAAGATTGTAACATTGGGCAATAGAGTTTCGTCTTCGCGTCTAGACATCTGGGTTATTTGTCCCGTTTCACTTGCTGTAGCAGTGATGTGGCTCAGAAAGTATCTAATCTTCCACGTCACAGGGAAGTGGGGAACGGACAGCTCGAGAAGATCGCTGAGCAATTTTACAGATGCCCAAGTAAATAACAGACGCGACATTTGAGGCTATTTTGAAATATAATAAACGTGCAGTAAGGTAGCTACGTGTTTATTTCTCTATCGTGTGCGGAAAGATTGATTTGGGTAATTGTATTCCGAAGATGTTTTGGTATCCATCCACCATTTGCAAGCTAACGCTAGCTGTAATGGATGACAGGCGTTTGAGCTTGCTCAATTTGCAATATCAAAACGTCTAGCTAGTTTACTAGGCTCTGTGAAGTGTTACTGGCATATTGCATTTCTGTTTTTTTAGTGCATGTCACTGATTGAGCTGCGTAATTCGTTAGGCCATTGACTTGTCAATAACTAGCGTACTAGCTAACAGCCGAGGCGGCCTGTGTCAATGAATAACATTAACTAACTAGTACAAGCTAGCCAACTGACTTGTCTACGTGGATGTGTCGACTAACTACCACATATTTCTTAGCTACAGCTGTGCTGTATTAGAACGCACGAATAGTGTTCAATAACTTGAATATGTGAAATAAGCGTGTAATAGCAGCTATGTTTACATTTGTCCGATTATGCATTAACATTACTTGATGGGTACTTCATAGGAATCATCTTAACAGTTCTGTTGATTGGGGTACTGCAAGAGGGAAGACGATCCATCCGGCAAAATGACAGCCGCAGAGAATGTTTGTTACACTTTGATCAATGTTCCAAATGACTCCGAACCGCCATCGGAAGTCAGTCTCAAAACAGACTTGGGTAAGTATTCTCTGTTGACACTATCTGCTTTGTCAATAGGCACCTACCCCCCCCCACATGATCAGTGTGAATAATATGTGATCAATGTGACTTTAAGAGTAATACAATGTTATTTTTTCCTGATATCAGAAAAAGGAGAGATTAAGGCAAAGACCGAGGCCCTGAAGAAGGTAATCATCATGATACTGAATGGGGAGAAGCTGCCAGGCCTACTGATGACCATCATCCGATTTGTCCTCCCACTTCAAGACCACACCATCAAAAAGCTTCTGCTAGTCTTCTGGGAGATTGTCCCCAAGACGACGCCAGATGGCAAGCTGCTTCAGGAGATGATCCTGGTCTGTGATGCCTACAGAAAGGTATGGTAGCATACTACACAAGTGTTTTGTCACTGTCTCTGAATGTTAGATTAATTATCTAATTAGCAAAGTATGACGTGGGACTATTACTCTTGAATAAGAGGCATTAAATGTATGTTTATCTGTTTCAGGACCTGCAGCACCCCAACGAGTTCATCCGTGGATCCACCCTGCGCTTCCTGTGCAAGCTGAAGGAGTCTGAGCTGCTGGAGCCCCTCATGCCCGCCATCCGCGCCTGCCTGGAGCACCGCCACAGCTATGTTCGCCGCAATGCTGTCCTGGCCATCTACACCATCTACAGGTACACTTACTGTACTGATACAATACGGAAGGCCCATATGACTGTATATGACCCTTAATGGAGAACATGGCATTTACTTGAGCAATTTTCTTTCCATCTCAGGAACTTTGAAAATCTCATCCCAGATGCCCCTGAGTTGATCCATGATTTCCTTGTGAATGAAAAAGATGCCAGCTGCAAGAGAAATGCTTTCATGATGCTCATTCACGCAGACCAGGTCAATTGCATCTTCACTTTTTTTATTAGAAACCGCTCACCAACATTTTTCTTTGTCTGGGACTAACACTGGTCAATTCCACTGTGCAGGACAGAGCTCTGGATTACCTCAGCACCTGCATTGATCAAGTGCATACATTTGGAGATATTCTCCAGTTGGTCATTGTGGAGCTGATTTACAAGGTGAGTACTTCAGACATTTTCCCACCAGAAAATCCCACTATAAACCTCCAGATATCTGGTCTCTGTGTGGCGTAGCGGTCTAAGGCACTGCATTGCAGTGCTTGAGGCGTCACTACAGACCCGGGTTCGATCCCAGTCTGTCACGGCCGGTGGGGGCTTTACTTGGTTCATTGCGCTCTAGCAACTTCTTGTGTCGTCAGTTGAACAGTGTTTCCTCCGACATATTGTTGCAGCTGGGTTAAGCGGGCGGGTGTTAAGGAGCGCGGTTTGGCGGGTCATGTTTCGGAGGACGCATGACTCGACCTTCGCCTCTACCGAGCCCGTTGGGGGAGTTGCAGCGATGAGACAAGATCGTAATTGAAATTGGGAGAAAAAGGAGGTAAAATACCAAAATAAATCAAATAAACCTCCAGATATCTCTTTTGAGAAATATATATTTTTTTTTTTAAACACTTGATGTCTGTTTTTCTGTTTCACACGCACTGAGGAAGGAGCAAGCCAAAACGTATGCCAGTGTGTGTGGTCTATTAAGACATGTTGCTATGAGTTAAAGAAAATGAAAACAAAGCTTCAATTGCAAATTATCTCCACGTAAGTACTGGCCTTTTTTTATTTATCGTATCTTGTTTCCTCCATGTTTAGGTGTGCCATGCTAACCCGTCTGAGCGTGCCCGCTTCATCCGCTGTATCTACAACCTGTTGCAGTCCTCCAGCCCAGCCGTCAAGTATGAGGCAGCTGGCACTCTTGTCACGCTGTCCAGCGCACCCACTGCCATCAAGGTACCCCCTCTCACTTATCTACTTCACAACATGGCACTGCTGTGGATTTTAGTCTGGTATTGTGTGTCTTTCAATGGCGTTTGTGTGTTGTTTATTCTAGGCTGCTGCCCAGTGCTACATTGACCTGATCATCAAGGAGAGTGACAACAATGTGAAGCTGATCGTCCTGGATCGTCTGATAGAGCTGAAAGAGCATCCCACTCATGAACGTGTTCTCCAGGTACTCAGACTTCACTGTCATAAATGTTGCTTTTGGTGAACAGATCCCATGTTAGGTACCAGTAAGTCTTTGAAGTGTAATAATAACCTGGTTAACATGTCTGTTCTCTGCCCACCCAGGACCTGGTGATGGACATTCTGCGTGTTCTGAGCACGCCTGACCTGGAAGTCCGGAAGAAGACCCTGCAGCTGGCCCTGGACCTAGTCTCATCCCGGAACGTAGAGGAGGTGGGTGTGTCATCCTCAGGACTATCCTCTCCTGTCTCTGTGGACTGTCCGCTCCTGTCTCTGTGGACTGTCCGCTCCGGTCTCTGTGGACTGTCCGCTCCGGTCTCTGTGGACTGTTCGCTCCGGTCTCTGTGGACTGTCCGCTCCGGTCTCTGTGGACTGTCCGCTCCTGTCTCTGTGGACTGTCCGCTCCGGTCTCTGTGGACTGTTCGCTCCGGTCTCTGTGGACTGTCCGCTCCGGTCTCTGTGGACTGTCCGCTCCGGTCTCTGTGGACTGTCCTCTCCTGTCTCTGTGGACTGTCCGCTCCGGTCTCTGTGGACTGTCCGCTCCGGTCTCTGTGGACTGTCCGCTCCTGTCTCTTTCTAAAAGGATGATGATTATTCTAACTAAGGTGTTCATGTGTTTGTGTTCCAGTTGGTGATAGTTCTGAAGAAAGAGGTGATTAAGACCAACAACGTGACGGAGCATGAGGACACTGATAAATTCAGGCAGCTGCTGGTGCGCACCCTCCACTCCTGCAGTGTCCGCTTCCCTGACATGGCAGCCAATGTAATTCCTGTGGTGAGTCTACCTATCTACCCTGTTCACCCACACAAACCCTGAAATCAAACACAGCTAAGGTCATTCTGTCGTCTGTGATTGTAATCTAAATGACACGTGTGTGTCACTCAGCTGATGGAGTTCCTGAGTGACACTAACGAGGCAGCAGCGGCTGATGTGCTGGAGTTTGTGAGGGAGGCCATTCAGAGGTTCGACAACCTGAGGCCCCTCATCATCGAGAAGATGCTGGAGGTCTTCCACGCCATCAAGACTGTCAAGTAAGACCAAGACTGGCAAGCTTACATATAAATAGAGAATCACAGGATGCTTTTGGAGAATTACAGATTTTTTTTATGCTGACATCCAATATTTTAAACTGTGTTAGGATCTACAGAGGAGCACTTTGGATCCTGGGAGAATACTGCAGCACTAAAGAGGACATTCAGAGTGTGATGACAGAAGTGCGCAGATCGCTTGGAGAGGTATGTGTTGTGCTTATGGATTATTAATTCACTTTCAGTGTTCAATACCAGAGTGATACTTGATGCCGGTGACTCATGTCTGTCCCTTTGTTTTCAGATCCCCATAGTAGAGAACGAGATCAAGAAAGAGTCTGGGGAGGGGAAGCCGGAAGAAGAGGTGAGCGCAGCGCCAGCAGCCAAACTGGTGACAGAGATGGGCACCTACGTCACACAGAGCGCCCTCAGCTCCTCCAGACCCTCAAAGAAGGAAGAGGACAGGTAAAATAAATCACCTTTTGTATCTAAAATACATAGTTTCTTAGCTTGCAGTGATTGTCTTTCAGAAGTGAATGATATGACACTCAATGAAACTTTCGTCCCTTTCCCTGTAGGCCTCCTCTCAGGGGCTTCTTGATGGACGGAGACTTCTATGTGGCAGCCTCGTTGGCCACAACCCTGACCAAAGTGGCCCTGCGATATGTCGCCATTGTTCAAGACAAAAAGAGACAAAATGTAAGTATAGAACCTCTCATTATCTTCTGAAACGGTTGTGATTTAGGTGTTCCACGTTCACTCCATTGAAAGTCAATGAAGTGATTTCTAATGCTCTCTATCCCTGTGTCCCCTTCAGTCCTTTGTGGCTGAGTCTATGCTGATCATGGCCACCATCCTCCACTTGGGCAAGTCCTCTCTGCCCAAGAAGCCCATCACAGACGACGATGTGGACCGCATCTCGCTGTGCCTCAAGGTGCTGTCCGAGTGCTCGCCCCTCATGAACGACATCTTCAACAAGGAGTGCCGCAAGTCCCTGTCTCACATGCTCACTGTCAGGCTGGAGGAGGAGAAGCTATCTCAGAAGGTAAGGAGGAGCGCTGGCTCCTAGATTACTAGGCCATAGCTTCCGGTCCACTCTTCTCACTAAACCACTGCCTTCTCCCAGTTCACTCAGCTATACTCTAGTTCTCCCTTCACCTGGCTGCTTATCCATTTGGACACGGCTGGATTGTGATGCTATGTGCTGATGCTGTTCTGTGCTCTTATCCTTTCTTAACCACAGAAAGAGTCAGAGAAGCGGAACGTGCTGGTGCAGGCAGACGACCCCATTTCCTTTATGCAACTGACGGCCAAGAACGAGACGACCTCCAAGGAGGACCAGTTCCAGCTCAGTCTACTGGCTGCCATGGGAACCACTCTTAAGAAGGAGGCTAATGACCCCATGGCCTCCAAACTCAACAAGGTACACCTACAGGGACCCAGTAGACACACACACACACCGTTGTCTTACAGAATTACAAAGTTGTGTGCTTGGGAATCACATGGTCATGTGCCTTTTTGGAAAGTAGATGTGTGTGATATACCTCAAGTTGCCAGCAGGTGGCATTGTGTGTCCAACTTGACAGTGAGCCATAGCAACAGAGAAATCAGTGTTTTCTAGGTCTGTTCCACAGGAACAACTATGAAAGAGGGAATGAATATAACATTTCTAGGTTTAGGCAATGGCATGGATTGTATCTCAGGATCCAATTCAAAATGTACATTTTCATCTTAGCTGTTCGTGTTGTTGAGGTAGTTATTGACGGGTACTCTGTTGTATAACAACAGGTTGGTGAGGACCATGTCATTCTGAGTGTGTGTTGTATTGCAGGTTACCCAGCTGACTGGTTTCTCAGACCCAGTCTATGCGGAGGCCTATGTCCATGTCAACCAGTATGACATTGTGCTGGACGTGCTGGTCGTCAACCAAACCAACGACACCCTTCAGAATTGCACCCTGGAGCTGGCTACATTGGGTGAGGTTCTAGTCTATAGTTCATATGACTGTGCAGAGTCATACAACCTTACTAAGGGTTGTTTCAGGGCCATCTCTCTTGGTTACCACAGGTAATGTATGTCTAATGCTGATTTCAACCTTTCAATCCAACAGGTGACCTCAAGCTGGTTGAGAAGCCTTCTCCTCTCACTCTGGCACCTCATGACTTTGCCAACATCAAGGCTAACGTCAAAGTGGCGTCCACAGAGAATGGCATCATATTTGGCAACATAGGTAAGAGGATCACTTCTAACTTCTGTCAGTGTACTTGTCATGAAGGTGATGTGATGCCAGCCTCCACTCCATGTGTACGACATCAGTTCTAACATGCATCTGTCGGTCTGTCTCAGTGTATGACGTATCAGGAGCTGCCAGCGACAGGAACTGCGTGGTCCTCAGTGACATCCACATTGACATCATGGACTACATCCAGCCAGCCTCGTGCACAGACGCAGAGTTCAGACAGATGTGGGCCGAGTTTGAGTGGGAGAATAAGGTACTACCGCTAGATAAGAGAACTGTCCATGTTTGGTTTTGTTTTGTTAGTGTGTTCAGTGGATGATCGTAATAACACTGTTTATTCTAGGTGACAGTGAACACCAACATTGCAGACCTGAACGAGTACCTCCACCACATCCTCAGCTCCACCAACATGAAGTGCCTGACCCCAGAGAAGGTACAGTAGTCGTGGAATATGGCAGTTTGAACTACATCAATAGGACAATGATGATAATGTATAGAACATAATTGAGGTTTTAAACCTGGCAGATAGGAAGGTTAATGAGTGGAAGTTCTCAGAGCGTGTAACTTTTCTGCTACTGCTATCTTTTTTACGGTGTTAGGATTTGATTTATAAATGGCTTTTTATAATTATCTGATTGAATCAATCTGTTGGAAAAGAAAAGGGTACCCTGCGAGATACAGGCAAAATATACCTATTTTCTACAATTCTTCATCAGTCCACTGATGGATTTAGACAATTAAGATGACAATGACTCTATTGTAATAGCCCTATCTTCAGCAAACCCATCACATTCCTAGAGGACCAATCGGACTCCTACTGCTGTGTCAAATGGGTAGGAATGCATGTGATGCTCACTTACTCCACCTTGTCTGTCCTTATAACCAGGCACTTTCAGGCTTCTGTGGCTTCATGGCTGCCAACCTGTACGCCCGCTCCATATTCGGTGAAGACGCCCTGGCCAACGTTAGCATTGAGAAGCCCATCCACCTGGGTCCTGATGCCCCTGTCAACGGACACATCCGCATCCGGGCCAAGAGCCAGGTGAGAAACTCACTCCCCACTCAGATTGCATCCCAAAATGCACCCTATTCCCTATATAGTGTACTACTTTTGGAAATAGGTTGCCATTTGGGATGCTGTGGTAGTGCAAGTAATGATATAATAATGCAAACATCGGGGTGGAATTGTTTATTAAAGATTATACATTGCAAGTAACACTTCCTCTCTCTCCACAGGGTATGGCGTTGAGTCTGGGTGACAAGATCAACCTTTCCCAGAAAAAAACATCTGCATAAAGTGAACTGAAAACCAGAAGTCCAACTGAGAACTCCACATCACTGGACAAGATTCATCTGCAAAGAAATGTGTGCTTTCTGCTAGTCCTCTCTCTTCTATCTGTCTCTGGCCATAAAGCCATAAAAATAGTTTTATGGCCATTTGCTTAAGTACTGTTCTATGTGTGTATGAGAGATGGTTTTACACCTCCTGTGTCAGGAAGAAACTCCCTCTTACTGTCCTCCAAGTGATATCCCTGGCCTATCTTTCATTTTCAATAAACATGACATATATAACAAAACATACTCCCAACAGTTTTCAGACGATGGGCTGTTTGCGTGTTCAGTCTTTCTTTACTTACTCTAAGGGAACGTGAGGTAGGAGAAACTGCGATCTACCACCCCTTAACTAAGCTGTTGCCAAAAGTTATGACAGTAAAGTTAAATGCAATGTCATAAGACTTTAAACCATGAAATATGGATGCAGTTTGAATGCACATTCCATCCACTACGGCTGTGTTTACACAGGCAGCCCAATTCTGATATTTTTGCTACTAATTGGTCTTTTGACCAATCAGATCGGTCTTTTACCAATAATTGGGAAAAATAACAGAATTGGGCTGCCTACCTGATCTCATGTCCCATTATTGTCTTTACACTACAGATAATGACTCATCAAAGTGGTTCTTGTATCGGATGCACGCAAATTCCTTGAAAGTAAAACTACTTTCAAGTTTGTGGAAAAAAGGTATTGCTTCTGTAAATTGCAAGTAATTGCATTAATGAAGTGAAAATTAATGTTTGTCAGATCCCAAATGTCTAATCATACAAATGTAGAGTGAATACAATCAACATGCTATATGAGGGAAGTCTTTGCTAAGTATTGAAATGGTGTAATGATGAAAGCTCAGCATCAAGTCAAAATCCTTTCTCAATTTCTAATCACAATCACACACATTTACATTGCTTTGACTGCCTTCTCCACCTCACCATTATATAAAAGTTCCCCAGTGGAATAGATACTCAAAAGTTCCCTCTCTTCTTGGAAAGGAAATTACATCACGTTTTGCCTTGTGTGGGAAGATTTAGAATTTGAGCACTTCATGCACGTCTTCTGAATTTGATGCCCACATTTCCATTCGATTCTCATATTGAGAGACAGTCATGCTTAAAGGCCTCATTACTGTGAAATTATGATTGATTGTAAGAAAAACAAGATTTTAGGCCGATAGTGAAGAGTTCAGACTGTAACAAACAAAACCCACTCCTTTTCCTCTTAGGTCCTCATCTCACCCTAAAAGCTGAAGACATAAAACACTACACAGAATAGTTATCGGAGAAATTATGAATATTCAGTGATTCACATTTTTCCAGTGATTCACATATTTTTCTTAAACTTCCTGTTCTTGTGTGGTATCACAATGACTGACTGGAAAGAAGAGACCCAAACAACGCAATAAATCAACAAGATTTCTTCCATTACAAATATATCTCCACTTTTGCAACCCAGAACTCCCCTTTAGCCTCACCTTTTTAACTTTGTCTACATAAGGATTTCAGGGCTGTAAATATCCCAGAGGTACAGAGCCATTAAGTGACCTAACATACTGAACAGGCCATATTTCCTGAGGAGCGGAGGGACTCCTGCACCGCCCCTTTTGTTCCTCTTCTACCCCACAGGCTGTGTGGACTGTGATTTCAGCAGTTAATTGAAATTCCTCAAATGCCTCTGGCGCTACGTTGCAGAGTGGGAGTCAATTGGAATTTGTTCATTCAGGAGTCTAAAATATAACATCTTGCTGAACGGCCCTCCTGGGAGAGGACAGGGAGAAAATTAAGGAAAATCATATGTACTGTTGTATAGAAAAACAAATATACTGAACAAAAATATAAACGCAACATGCAACAATTTCAACGATTTTGCTGAGTTACAGTTCATATAAGGAAATCAGTCAATTGAAGTAAATTCATTAGGCCCTAATCTATGGATTTCACATGACTGGGCAGGGGCACAGCAATGGGTGGGCCTGGGAGGGCATAGGCCCACCCACTTGGGAGCCAGGTCCTGGGCTGGCGTGGTTACACGTGGTCTGCGATTGTGAGGCCGGTTGGACGTACTGCCAAATTCTCTAAAACGACGTTGGAGGTGGCTTACGGTAGAGAAATCAACATTAATTTCTCTGCCAACAGCTCAGGTGGACATTCCTGTAGTCAGCATGCCAATTGCACCCTCCCTCAAAACTTGAGACATCTGTGGCATTGTGTTGTGTGACAAAACTGCACATTTTAGAGTGGCCTTTTATTCTCCCCAAGACAAGGTGCACCTGTGTAATGATCATGCTGTTTAATCAGCTTCTTGATATGCCACATCTGTCAGGTGGATGGATTATCTTAACAAAGGATAAAATGCTCACTAACAGGGATGTAAACAAATGTGTGATAAATAAGCTTTCTGTGCGTATGGAAGATTTTGAGGATATTTTATTTTAGCTCATGAAACATGGGACCAACACCTTGTTGCGTTTGTATTTTTGTTCAGTGTACGTATATAAACACATGCACCAGTATTGCATAAAGTATTGCTACATGCTGGCTGGGGGCTATAAAACATTTACGTCCTTCCAGAAGCTCAGATATAGACCCACTTGTGTGCGTCACCAAGATCACTGTGGTCACGCATGCATGCCATGCAACAGAATAGCAGAACTCAGTCAGCCCTGACAGCTCTAACAAACACACACACTTTAAGTGCATTTGTGTGAAAGCTCTCACTCTGGGGGCCTTGATATTGGCCAAAGGTGTCTGTGAGGTCAGCGCTCCACAGCTGTGAAAACAGACAGTGCCAAGAAGCAGCATATCTTCCAATTTTTTAAGGTATTGAATGGAAATTAGCCAAAAGCAATCCCTCCAGGCCAGACTAAACTTGCCTTTCCCACTAAAATGATGTGCTACTTGGAAGATAGGCTTATTGATCATCCAGACCATCAGAGATTAATGATAGCTGAAAGTATGAAATCCATTACAATCACCATCCATCCATGTGTGGGCTGGATGGTGGATACTGTTAATTACATTAACATGGACATTAATACTACATGACCTCATTGTAGCCTACTGAGGATAGTCTGTGCTAGGCCAAAATGAATCCTTATAAATTACAATTTTGTTGAATAATCTCAACCTTATTCTGTTCTAAATAGCACAGCACTTAAAGAAAGCAAAGGTAAGGCCTACCTGAAAGGAACATAGATCATAAAATGAGTATTCTACAATGGTAATATTTAAATGCCCCTTTAGTCCATGCCACTCATGAGAAGTAAAGTGCCCCTAGCGACGGATATTTGTATTGGACTAACTGATCACTCCTTTCTGTTTCACATCTTAAAAACGCAGTGGTTAGCAACGCTGTTGAGGGCGTATGGACTCGGTCGCCCGTAGCTCAGTGAGCAGCAGCGTTAATTCCTCTAGTCTGGAACGGATTGTAGACGCGGTTATCGTTTCAGTCTATTTAGGCTCGCGATTTTCCTTCGTTCCATTTTTCAACTGAAGGCCTTTCACTGAAAAGTGGGTGTCTCCGCTACTGGTGTTCAGACAGCGGCGAGTGCAGAAGTGTGTCCTCGATGGCAGGGTGGAAGGACGGCTCGGTGCAGGAGAAGTATCGACTGGTTGTGGTTGGAGGTGGTGGTGTCGGGAAGTCAGCCTTAACTATACAATTTATCCAGGTTAGTAAATAGTCGGCCGTTTCTCCAGCCACTTTGTACGGAATGTTTGGGAATCTGGAGGGAGGCTGGCTGAGCTGTTGCGAATGGGGACCCCACAAGCGTATGATGGGGTTTAGTTCATTTTATTCTCGCAATAGTGGGCTACAGTCGCCGAGGCCTGTTTAGCACAAAACATATTCTGTAAAAACACTTGAAATTGTGTCAGATAATTTTTTTACTTTAAGCCTATTTGTCAATACAACGAATAACAGGCCATTGGACAGTAATTGTGTAAGAAATAGTGAAGAAATAGTCTCACAATTGTGATTTAGGTTGAACTTTGATTTAAGACTATAACCTAAGTATTATAACATTGAGCTACTTGTACAGCCTACTGCTGTTATTTGAGTGTTGTAAATTCTTCGAGTGGTTTGACTTGATCTTGCTTTAGACCTATTTCTTTCTTATTATATATAGCCTTTACTACATCATATGTCTCAAAATGTTACATCGACTAATTCAAAGTTCATAAAACAATTTGGTCAAACAGGCTATCTGTCCTATTTCGTGTTTTTGAGCAATTAGAAAATACTTATTTGCAAACTTGAGTTGTCAACATCTCTCTGTTGTTTTGTAGCTATATTTGGGTGGATCGTCCTACCCAGTGCTGCGCTACATCAGTCTACAATTCTTGGCTACAATGTAACACGTCGTTCAGAACTTCTGGGCCTGCTGTGCTTGAAAGCGTAAATCTGAAACAAAACTCTTATGTAAACTCACATTGAACAGGCACATTGAACGTATTTTCCATCATACCCATTAGGTGCAGTATTGACAAATCTATTGCCTACCATTTTTATTAATGTAGCCCATGTTCATTATCAGACAATGAATATGCCGATTGAATAGCCTAATAACGGTTTAGCCAACAGACTATCTAACCTTCATTTGGATCTATAAAATCTAGGTGAATCGGCCTAGGATATAAAGACATTCCTACACATCCATAACTGTAAGCATATTAATTACAGATAATATCCCTACATGTATGCCTTTCTCTAACCTTGATATCATGTGTGAATCTTATCAGTTTTCATGATCAATCCCATTTGTTGCTCAAACAGTTGCAGAGCAATGACAGCTGCTGCTAAAGACAGTTGTTGTTCAAGCCAATGGCCCAAGCAGCCATTGCCCAGCCACAGTTGTCGTTTATAGCCTTGTCAATGGCATTCCAACACACACAGTGTGTTGTCCATAGGTACACACACATTTAACTCTTTGTCTTTCCCTTTTCACTGTCAAAACCTTTATATTCACCGGTAGTTTCTTTCTGAAGGTACACATAAAGATGTGACAGAATGAGTGGACACGCTTTGGAGTCCTCTTTGTGTCTTCAGGAGTCTATAATGCCAGGTCCTAATTCCAGGAGACTAGACTGGGGGTGGGCAGCTGCATGTCTAAAGTGACTGAGACAATAGTGGGGCAGTCAGCAGCACGTGCCGCTTGGGGCTTTTGTTGTGATCTGAAGGTCCATTAAGGTTTCAGAAAGCTCATTAAATGTATACCATGGATATTGATCAGATTACTGTGCCACGGTTCAGCCATTCTGACCCTATTTTTCTTCGGAATGGAGCGGTAGGCTAAGTATTGTATACACACTTCAAAGTACTTTAGTATTTTTAGCAAATACTTGAGTTTTGGTCCAAACAAGGAAACATGCACCGTTGACTTGTTCCAATAGGGATAGGGAACAGTAGACTTCAGTACAAGTTCATTATTACAGTGTAATGAGACAGTAATGTGATTAATAATGTGATATGAAAATATTAATACTGTTAGGACAGTAACACCAAGATAATAATAGACTGGTTATTACATTTTGTTTTCTCAACAAGATTGTTGTTTGTCAACAAGATGAGTAGAATATAGGGTAGGTAGGAGAAGACTTTATGCAGCTCAGCGATCAGCAGTTCACATATATTTTCTGGATGATTGCTTTGTCATGGCAACAGTGCCTTTGGAGCCTTTAGTTGAAACTTGCAGGTCAGTCTGCATTCACTAAAGAACATTCATTTGGGAAATAAGACTATTTTTTTCTATGCACTTAGCATTTCAGAATGTGTCCAATCCAGTCTTGAGCAACACTCTTCGTTCCTCTTTATAATAACCGTACCACAACTGTGTTCATTGTGAATAGAGCTAACATTAATAATATGCATGTCAATCTCCCCTGGCTCAAAGTGGAGGAGAGATTGACTTCATCACTACTGGTATTTGTGAGAGGTATTGACATGTTGAATGAACCGAGCTGTCTGTTTGAACTATGCATACCCCTGCTCTTGACACCCATGCATACCCCACAAGACATGCCACCAGAGGTCTTTTCACAGTCCCCAAGTCAAGAGCAGACTATGGGAGGCGCACACTACTACATAAAGCCATGACTACATGGAACTCTATTCCACATCAAGTAACTCAAGCCAGCAGTAAAATTAGATTTAAAAAACAGATAAAAATACACATTATGGAACAGTGGGGACTGTGAAGTAACACAAACATAGACACATGCATACAAACACATGATAACATACGCACCATACACACATGTACACATGGATTTTGTGTTATATATATATGTGGTAGTAGAGTAGAGGCCTGAGGGCACACACTTAATATGTTGTGAAATCAGTTATGAATATATTGTAATGTTTTTAAAATGTATAACTGCCTTAATTTTGCTGGACCCCAGGAAGAGTAGCTGCTGCCTTGGCAGCAGCTAATGGGGATCCATAATAAATACAAATACAAAATAGCAGTATAACATAATAATGTGCAACCATATCTTTTAGATGAGCATCAACCTCTTATCTGTCCCTTGACATATCCAAAATGCAAAGGAATTCCCCATATATACAGTATGTCAAATCTGTGAGAAATGAGTGCAGTATTAATGGCCTAGATGCTCTACATGCATAGTCTATAGCAGGGTTCCCCAACTGGTGGCCCGCTTGTTGAACTTAAAAGACTGTAAAAACACCAGGAAATCAGCTCCAAGTGATTTTAATTTTGGAATTATTTTCTAAAGTATTCTCATACATAATAGAGATATGTATGTGATTGTATACAAATGTAAGCAAGGCTTGAAATTATTATGTTTTAGTCAAATATTCTATCTGTTTGGGCTTCCTGTGGTCAATTTGCAGTCTACAAATGATTTGTAACTATGTTCCGGACCCCTGAACATCTGCTCAAGAAAAAATCGGCCCACGGCTGAATCTAGTTGATGATCCCTGGTCATAGGCTCTGCATCCTCACCCAGCCCAAGCAATTTGATCCAAGATCTAAACCACAGCACTTGGAGGGTGGGATGGGATGTTACTCACCCTGTGCCTGCCTGCCCATGGCCCAGCCAGAGCCCCAAGCTGAGAGAGAAAGGGCCAGGGGACTTTCAGACAGTGCTGTGGGAGAACACACATACCTTAGTAGCATGTTACAGCAGGTCAATATCATGGGCAGTGTGTGGGGGACTCAGTGACATACTGCCTGGCCCTGCAGCATTTAGGTTTCTTATGTTTTATTTGTGCACCATTGCAGCTGGCCAAACAAGTGCTTGAGCTTAGTAACCAATATCATTAATCTGTTACTGGGTGATTCATAGCCACTATAAAGACAAAGGAAGTTATATACTTGACTGAGCACCATTATAGTGTTTTATGCCTACCCTTTGGCTGTCAATTTGCTATTCACCTTGTAGGCAAGATCTAGTCAAAATTGTAGTTGTTGTAGATGGTGTGTTGACTGCATTCCTTTTCTTGTTTCTTTTGTATATGTCTGTGGATCTAAAGAAAAATACATTGAATTTGGTAATGTGTAGGATGTTGACAACATGGAAAGCGCCTACATCCTATTAGAGTTTTCTAGAAGTTGGCTGCCAGGGGAAAAGCCTCACAGCTGGCTGTTGAGTCCAGGCTTTCCCATCCAGATCTGTGGAGGGGTGGAGGGTCGGTTGGGGTGGGGAACGGAGGGTTGTCTGAGTCATGTTGGGTTAATGACCATGGAACAGCCGGAATCAGCGCCTTTGGAAAAGGAAGTCCCTCCACTCCTGTTCATTTTCTATGGACCTCCTAGATTTGTATGGGCTTGTGGGTGTGATTGTGTGTGGTAGTGTATACTTGATGAAATAAGATAAGATTGACTGGTGAAAAAGAACCTGCCACCCTTTTTACAGTAAAGGGATTACAGAGATACATTTGAATCTATAGAGAAATGTAAAGCTTCTATCCTATTAAGCATATTGGCCTTATTTGAGTGGGATGAAAAAAAAACTTTCTTGGCTCAGTAACCGCGACAGTTTTTATGCGAGTAAAGTCATACCTTATAAAAAAAATCACGACAGCTGTGATGGAAACAGGACATTTCGGTAAAATTTTATAAATGTCGACAGATCATTTGTTTGTGCGACATGGTGGGATCTTTTTGTGTCTGTAAAATGAATTATGCGAGAAATTGCGGTGAAAATGCCTTTATGCGCAAATATGGAGTTTATTAGGCTACAGATGAAATAAGTTATGAACTTCACAGGGTGGTGAAAGTGCACGATGATCTTGATGCTCCTTTCCAATAAACATTGAGGGTCTTATTCTGGTGACATGATGATCGATGCTTGTCTGCCTTTTGACAAATAAAGATATTCTCGCTCTTATCCATAATAATCTCATCATGTTGACTAGCCTACCCGCACAGCCTACCCGCACAGCCTACCCGCACAGCCTACCCGCACAGCCTACCCGCACAGCCTACCCGCACAGCCTACCCGCACAGCCTACCCGCAATGTATCTGCGAGCTGTTGGCTAGAACGCACGTGCCAAGACCAGAGTAGGCACATTTGCTATTTAACGCAACAGTTTTTGTGACAAAACTATCGGTAGAGTTGAAAATGCAATGGAAACATTTAAGTTTTTAGATTTTTATTCGGTACATGAAAACTTTTTATCTGCAACAAGTCAATTTGGTGGAAACACACCACTGGTGGGAAAATGAGCATATTGTCTTGATAAGGATTTTAGAATATTCTCATGAAAATCTGTTGCCAATTGAATGGAAACCTAGCTACTGAAACCATTGGGGTGTATACTAGACTAGTCACACAATGTGAGGGTCCTTTTACAGTGCAGGGAGGATGATGTCACTCTACAATAACAGAGTGACAGGGCAGGCAGGTCATCCCCACTGGGAGTAGGTGAAATAAAGACACAGCCAAGCCAGTGAGTGGAATGGCAGAGAGGTGACATAACATTGAGTCATCAGACAAAAGTTTTGGAACACAAAGTGTTATTTAACATGACGTCTGTGAGCCAACAGACGGAAAACATGACTCAGTGTGGTGGGATTCAAGTAATTTGATCCCATATCTAATGTCACTCATCTGTTTGGCCGATTGTATGAACAACATTTCTGCTACGGTTCCTTTGTGGAAGTTATCATTAGCAACCATGGCACCTGTGGGAGTCAAATGCTATCGTCTCGCCAGACTGGATGACAGAGTAGTGAAGCATGGTGTTGCACGAACACACAGCTGCTAATATTAGCCCTTCTCTTTCATTTCTGCTAATATTAGCCCTTCTCTTTCATTTCTGCTGGAGTTGACTCCCTGCTGTGTGATTCAGTGGGAGAGCGCAGTATCCAGCCTGATAGTCATGAAGTATTAGATACAGACCAGTATGATCAGAGGTTAAAGACACCTAAACAGTGAATACTTAAGTGCTCTTTCTTTCGCTCTCTCTCGCTCTCTCTACCCCCTCTCTCTCCTCTCTCTCGCTCTCTCTACCCCCTCTCTCTCTCTCGCTCTCTCTACCCCCTCTCTCTCCTCTCTCGCTCTCTCTACCCCCTCTCTCTCCTCTCTCTCGCTCTCTCGCTCATTCTGAGCATGGTTTTGATTACTGAGATGAGGTCATTTAGGAGGAATGTTGCTGCTCTGGGTTCTAATTGAATAAATACAGATTAAGCAAGTGGGCGGTCTTTCCTGGGCATTTGCAGGCAAGGTGTGTGTGTGTGTGAGTGAGTGAGTGTGTGAGTGAGTGTGTGAGTGAGTGATGGGGGTTGGGGGATTGTTTCATGCACATTTCTCTGAAATAGACGCAGCGGGCTAAGTAAAGTGTTTGCAGCAGTGGTGATGGGGGTGTGCATTCCCACAAACCCAGGACAAGGTGGCTGAATCCCAGGCAGTGTGGAAACTGCCAAGACCAGCACACTTTAAACCTATTTTTGGACATAGGCAGTGTTGTAGCATTCTATCTAGCTTGGTGATACGTCACATACCATATACCACTGATATAGAGGGCCAACAAATCCATTTTGGTTTGAGCTGGTTTTTCATTTCCTTTGAGGGAGTTGGTAACCCCACACATTTAGCTGTGTGTGTGTGTGTGTGTTTGGTAGTGCTTCCAAGGTGGGTGATGAGGGAACATTGTTGGTTTTGTTCTTCAGGAGGGTCACCTGTTGATTTCTCACAGAGCTGGCTCGTTGACTGAGCGTTCCTGTGAAGTGAACCACTCTCAGAGCTCAGAGCAGGGAAGTCGTTTTCACAGCACTTCATTCTGAGCGACTAAAACAACAACTCTCCTGCTTACAGACCAAAAAAGTCCCGTAGAAGTCATTTTCCCAATGCCATTTGGGTGTTGACAGAGGGAAATGTATTAATTTTTGTAACTGAAATGTTATGATTTGATGACCCTGTTATAATGGCCATACACATTCCTGTGAATGTACAGTGGGGAAAAAAAGTATTTAGTCAGCCACCAATTGTGCAAGTTCTCCCACTTAAAAAGATGAGAGAGGCCTGTAATTTTCATCATAGGTGCACGTCAACTATGACAGACAAAATGAGGAAAAAAAATTCCAGAAAATCACATTGTAGGATTTTTCATGAATTTATTTGCAAATTAGGGTGGAAAATAAGTATTTGGTCAATAACAAAAGTTTCTCAATACTTTGTTATATACCCTTTGTTGGCAATGACACAGGTCAAACGTTTTCTGTACGTTTTCACAAGGTTTTCACACACTGTTGCTGGTATTTTGGCCCATTCCTCCATGCAGATCTGCTCTAGAGCAGTGATGTTTTGGGGCTGTCGCTGGGCAACACGGACTTTCAACTCCCTCCAAAGATTTTCTATGGGGTTGAGATCTGGAGACTGGCTAGGCCACTCCAGGACCTTGAAATGCTTCTTACGAAGCCACTCCTTCGTTGCCCGGGCGGTGTGTTTGGGATCATTGTCATGCTGAAAGACCCAGCCACGTTTCATCTTCAATGCCCTTGCTGATGGAAGGAGGTTTTCACTCAAAATCTCACGATACATGGCCCCATTCATTCTTTCCTTTACACGGATCAGTAGTCCTGGTCCCTTTGCAGAAAAACAGCCCCAAAGCATGATGTTTCCACCCCCATGCTTCACAGTAGGTATGGTGTTCTTTGGATGCAACTCAGCATTCTTTGTCCTCCAAACACGACGAGTTGAGTTTTTACCAAAAAGTTATATTTTGGTTTCATCTGACCATATGACATTCTCCCAATCCTCTTCTGGATCATCCAAATGCACTCTAGCAAACTTCAGACGGGCCTGGACATGTACTGGTCCTCTGTAGCTCAGCTGGTAGAGCACGGCGCTTGTAACGCCAAGGTAGTGGGTTCGATCCCCGGGACCACCCATACACAAAAAAATTTATGCACTTTATGCACGACTGTAAGTCGCTTTGGATAAAAGCGTCTGCTAAATGGCATATTATTATTATTTATTATACTGGCTTAAGCAGGGGGACACGTCTGGCACTGCAGGATTTGAGTCCCTGGCGGCGTAGTGTGTTACTGATGGTAGGCTTTGTTACTTTGGTCCCAGCTCTCTGCAGGTCATTCACTAGGTCCCCCCGTGTGGTTCTGGGATTTTTGCTCACCGTTCTTGTGATCATTTTGACCCCACTGGGTGAGATCTTGCGTGGAGCCCCAGATCGAGGGAGATGATCAGTGGTCTTGTATGTCTTCCATTTCCTAATAATTGCTCCCACAGTTGATTTCTTCAAACCAAGCTGCTTACCTATTGCAGATTCAGTCTTCCCAGCCTGGTGCAGGTCTACAATTTTGTTTCTGGTGTCCTTTGACAGCTCTTTGGTCTTGGCCATAGTGGAGTTTGGAGTGTGACTGTTTGAGGTTGTGGACAGGTGTCTTTTATACTGATAACAAGTTCAAACAGGTGCCATTAATACAGGTAACGAGTGGAGGACAGAGGAGCCTCTTAAAGAAGAAGTTACAGGTCTGTGAGAGCCAGAAATCTTGCTTGTTTGTAGGTGACCAAATACTTATTTTCCACCATCATTTGCAAATAAATTCATAAAAAATCCTACAATGTGATTTTCTGGATTTATTTTTCTCAATTTGTCTGTCATAGTTGACGTGTACCTATGATGAAAATTACAGGCCTCTCTCATCTTTTTAAGTGGGAGAACTTGCACAATTGGTGGCTGACTAAATACTTTTTTTCCCCACTGTATTTGTATGATAGTTTTGAGTGCATGCTGCAGCACAATGTTTGCACAACATTGTAACTATGTTTAGTTCTTAAAGGCTTAGACTCGAGGGTTAAGAGATAACATTGAAAGTATTTTGGTTTTCAATGACACAAGTCTGTGATGGTCTCTTACCCTAAAGCAGGGGTCCCCAATTAGATTCCGCCTAATTATTTTCTTGAGTGGAGGGTCAGGGGGGCCGGAACATCATTTATAAATCATTTTAAATCACTTTGAGCTGATTTCCTGGTGATTTTACAGTATTTAATGTCCAAAAACAAAATGTATTTATTCTTTGCTCAGAACTTGGGGTGCCAAATAAAATTGGCCGAATTTGACCCGCGGTCCGCCTATTGGGGAACCCTGCTCTAAAGGATAAGGAATGATGTAATACCAGTCTGTAACTTGATATTAGATTGAGTCTGAATAAAAACCCTATGGGGATCTAATCACAATGAAACCCATTCAGTAGGTCTTGCAGTTGGTGTCTGTGTACCCAAAGACTGATGTGATGTTATTCTGAGCAAAGATCAGGTTTATTATTGGTGTATCATTAGACTGGGAGGTGGTCAGGTTTCTCTACTATCTTTGTTTTCTGTCCAAACATCTAGCATTTGTACCTCAATAGGCAGAACATAGTTACATAGTAATGCTGATCATAGCATGGTACATTTGAATAAGATCAGATCAATGATGAGGGAACAGTGCCCATGGTCCGTGTGGTAAAGAATAAGGCAGGAGACCAACTCTGACTATGCTCTTTTAAAAAGTTTATGGAGGACCACTTCCTTGTTGCCTGGGTAACAGACCAGAACCTGGCACAGTGCCATGGGTCAGACCAACAACATGTCTCGCTCCCTGAGCAGGGGGGTCTACTAGCACTGACTTTGCTGATAACTTCTTTATTGGGAAAATGTACTTGCCATGACTGTGATATGTGGTCTCGTCTAGCTCACCCTAAAAGCACCAACATACTGTATTTTGACCCCTAAATTCACCAAAAGGGGTCATTTTTTACCCCAAAGGGAAAATGATGACAAAACGATACTTTCTGTCAAACAGTAACACTTTTTATTTTATTCACCTTTTGTAACACAAGTAAATGGTTTAAATTCCCCAAATAAGCATATATTTTAACATTTTCACACATTTATAGCCAAGTTATTCATTAAGTGGTGTTTCTGTGATACTCCGAGGCTGAGAAATTGGCGATTGAGCTAATCTGACATACCGGTATGACCTAAGATGGCCACCGGTATGAGCGTTCTAGGCGATATGGGCACTGGTGTCATCAGACTTTTAGGTCTAACTTTGGAATATTATATTTATTAGTTGTACTGGTTTCCACCCCCCCCCCAGGGCCTCATATCATATTTTTCTTCATTTTTAGTATTTTCTACATTTTAGAATAATAGTGAAGACATCAAAGCTATGAAATAACACATCTGGAATCATGTAGTAACCAAAAAAGTGTTAAACAAATCAAATAGCCACCCTTTGCCTTGATGACAGCTTTGCACACTACTGAGTCCACATTTTCAGCTTAGCCGTGCACCACTAGTATACGAAAGAGACTACATTTTTGACCCCTGTTGGTGATTTTAGGGTTAAGATGAATGCATTAATTGTAAGTCTGTAAGTCTGCTAAATGACTAAAACGTCAAATTAAATAAACATAATAATGGGTCTGGGATCTGAATGGACAGGACAATCCCGTCCATCTGCAGGCAATGGGTAGAAGAGATCGTCTGGGGTCCAGAAAGTCCAGAAACAGACCCGAGGACAATCAGACCTGGAACCGAACAGACGTGGGAATAAAAAACAAGGGGGACTAGGACCCGATCGGACTAGAGGACAATCGAGCCCCGAATGAACCCGATGACAACCAGACCTAGACCCAACTCGTACCCTAACAGGTCCGGGTCTAGACCAGACCCGATTGGACCCAAGTGACAAAAAAGTCTGCCAAATTGCTCTTCTGGTTAACAAATAAGACTTTATATGTTGGCTAGGCCTTCTATAAGTCAATAAATTCACCTTATTAGCGTAAAATAAATATGCCTATGCAGAGCCGTGGTCTGGTCCATTCGTGTCCACTCTGGTCTATCAGTTGTAGTAACATAGACCTGATACCCGATGACAATTAAACAGGACCCGACCCGAGGGAAAAGTTAGAACTTTGGACCTGGTCGGGTCTCGGGTATTCGGTTTGGGGTCTCGGTATTCAGGTTGGGGTGGACCCATGAATACCTCTAGTGGGTTGTGTGGTCCAGGTTCACTGAGGGTAGGCCTTTCCATTGGCTCCTAGTGAATGAACTGCATTACAGAAGGCTTCCACTGAAGGCATGTCTTCCCATCACTACTATTATCAGTGCCTAATTGACCCTGAGTCTTAGACAAACAGAGACTAGAGACAGGGGGATTGCCCCCCATGTAGAAGTGCTACCACCAATTAGAGAGCTGACATTTACATTTACATTTTACATTTTAGTCATTTAGCAGACGCTCTTATCCAGAGCGACTCACAAATTGGTGCATTCACCCTATAGCCAGTGGGATAACCACTTTACAAAATTTTTTTTTGGGGGGGGTAGAAGGATTACTTTATCCTATCCCAGGTATTCCTTAAAGAGGTGGGGTTTCAAATGTCTCCGGAAGGTGGTGAGTGACTCCGCTGTCCTGGCGTCGTGAGGGAGCTTGTTCCACCATTGGGGTGCCAGAGCAGCGAACAGTTTTGACTGGGCTGAGCGGGAACTATGCTTCCGCAGAGGAAGGGAGCCAGCAGGCCAGAGGTGGATGAACGCAATGCCCTCGTTTGGGTGTAGGGACTGATCAGAGCCCGAAGGTACAGAGGTGCCGTTCCCCTCACTGCTCCATAGGCAAGCACCATGGTCTTGTAACGGATGCGAGCTTCAACTGGAAGCCAGTGGAGTGTGCGGAGGAGGGGGGTGACGTGGAGAGAACTTGGGAAGGTTGAACACCAGACGGGCTGCGGCATTCTGGATGAGTTGTAGGGGTTTAATGGCACAGGCAGGGAGGCCAGCCAACAGCGAGTTGCAGTAATCCAGACGGGAGATGACAAGTGCCTGGATTAGGACCTGTGCCGCTTCCTGTGTAAGGCAGGGTCGTACTCTCCGAATGTTGTAGAGCATGAACCTGCAGGAGCGGGTCACCGCCTTGATGTTAGCGGAGAACGACAGGGTGTTGTCCAGGGTCACGCCAAGGCTCTTCGCACTCTGGGAGGAGGACACAACGGAGTTGTCAACCGTGATGGCGAGATCATGGAACGGGCAGTCCTTCCCCGGGAGGAAGAGCAGCTCCGTCTTGCCAGGGTTCAGCTTGAGGTGGTGATCCGTCATCCATACTGATATGTCTGCCAGACATGCAGAGATGCGATTCGCCACCTGGTTATCAGAAGGGGGAAAGGAGAAGATTAGTTGTGTATCGTCAGCGTAGCAATGATAGGAGAGGCCATGTGAGGATATGACAGAGCCAAGTGACTTGGTGTATAGGGAGAAAAGGAGAGGGCCTAGAACTGAGCCCTGGGGGACACCAGTGGTGAGAGCACGTGGTGCGGAGACAGCTTCTCGCCACGCCACTTGGTAGGAGCGACCGGTCAGGTAGGGACGCAATCCAGGAGTGAGCCGCGCCGGAGATGCCCAGCTCGGAGAGGGTGGAGAGGAGGATCTGATGGTTCACAGTATCAAAGGCAGCAGACAGGTCTAGAAGGACAAGAGCAGAGGAGAGAGAGTTAGCTTTAGCAGTGCGGAGAGCCTCCGTGACACAGAGAAGAGCAGTCTCAGTTGAATGACCAGTCCTGAAACCTGACTGGTTTGGATCAAGAAGGTCATTCTGAGAGAGCAAAGAGCTTCCTAGGGTTAGAGGCAGATGCTTGGAATTTAGAGTGGTAGAAAGTGGCCTTAGCAGCAGAAACAGATGAAGAAAATGTAGAGAGGAGGGAGTGAAAAGATGCCAGGTCGGCAGGGAGTTTAGTTTTCTTCCATTTCCGCTCCGCTGCCCGGAGCTCTGTTCTGTGAGCTCGCAATGAGTCATCAAGCCACGGAGCTGGAGGGGAGGACCGAGCCGGCCGGGAGGATAGGGGACACAGAGAGTCAAAGGATGCAGAAAGGGAGGAGAGGAGGGTTGAGGAGGCAGAATCAGGAGATTGGAGGGAGAAGGATTGAGCAGAGGGAAGAGATGATAGGATGGAAGAGGAGAGAGTAGTGGGAGAGAGAGAGCGAAGGTTGCGGCGGCGCATTACCATCTGTGTAGGGGCAGAGTGAGTAGTGTTGGAGGAGAGCGAGAGAGAAAAGGAAACAAAGTAGTGGTCGGAGACATGGAGGGGAGTTGCAGTGAGATTAGTAGAAGAGCAGCATCTAGTAAAGATGAGGTCAAGCGTATTGCCTGCCTTGTGAGTAGGGGGGACGGTGAGAGGGGTGAGGTCAAAAGAGGAGAGGAGTGGAAAGAAGGAGGCAGAGAGAAATGAGTCAAATGTGGACATAGGGAGGTTGAAATCCCCCAAAACTGTGAGGGGTGAGCCATCCTCAGGAAAGGAACTTATCAAGGTGTCAAGCTCATTGATGAACTCTCCAAGGGAACCTGGAGGGCGATAGATGACAAGGATATTAAGCTTAAATGGGCTAGTGACTGTGACAGCATGGAATTCAAATGAGGAGATAGACAGGTGGGTTAGGGGAAAAATTGAGAATGTCCACTTGGGAGAGATGAGGATTCCTGTGCCACCACCCCTCTGACCAGATGCTCTCGGGGTATGCGAGAACACATGGTCAGACGAGGAGAGAGCAGTAGGAGTAGCAGTGTTTTCAGTGGTAATCCATGTTTCCGTCAGCGCCAGGAAGTCGAGGGACTGGAGGTTAGCATAGGCTGGGATGAAGTCAGCTTTGTTGGCAGCAGAACGGCAGTTCCAGAGGCTGCCTGAGACCTGGAACTCCAGGTGTGGGGTGCGTGCAGGGACCACCAGGTTAGAGAGGCAGCAGCCACGCGGTGTGAGGCGTTTGTGTAGCCTGTGCAGAGAGGAGAGAACAGGGATAGGCAGAGGCATAGTTGACAGGCTGTAGCAAATGGCTACAATAATGCAGAGGAGATCGGAATGAAATGAACTAAACATCTGGGAGAGGAGAGAGTAGGGCCTCCCTCACCAAAACTTCCACCTCAGAAACTATAATTATTTCACTGAACCACCCGAACAAAAACTCTCCCAACTTCCACCTTTAGAAATCAGAATTGTTGTGAACCAAAGCGGTTCAATGTTTAAAGGAATAGACTCAACCCACTTTATTCAGCTAGCTAACTATGACACCATAGCTAACTAGCATGCTAGCATCCAATAACACACAGTTTAGCACCAACACTTGGTCACAACAAACCACCAATAGTGTGTTAACACACTAAGCAGATAATTCGTGTCCGTGTCTAGTTCCTTTCATAACGCAGCAATAATTAAACGTTGGCTAGCTAGCACAAATATATTGTATTTAGCTGCCACAGTACAGCACACAATGGCTACTGTGTTGACTCTGTTCGAAAAACGGCTAGCTAGCTAGCTTCGTGCTACACCCGGCACCGCCGAAAACAATGCCAACCTACAGTAACTACCCACAACAGCCCACGATGCCTAACTATGACACCATAGCTAGCTAGCATGCTAGCATCCAATAACACACAGTTTAGCACCAATACTTGGTTACAACAAACTACCAATAGTGTGTTAACACACTAAACAGATCATTCGTGTCCGTGTCTAGTTCCTTTCATAACGCAGCAATAATTAAACGTTGGCTAGTTAGCACAAGTATATTGTATTTAGCTACTACAGTACAGTTAGCTGGTCGTGTTGGCTAGCTAGCAATGGCTACTGTGTTGACTTTGTTTGAAGAACGGCTAGCTAGCTAGCTTCGTGCTACACCCGGCACCGCCGAAAAACAATGCTAACCTACAGTAACTACCCACAACAGCCCACGATGCCTAACTATGACGCCATAGCTAACTAGCATGCTAGCATCCAATAACACACAGTTTAGCACCAATACTTGGTTACAACAAACTACCAATAGTGTGTTAACACACTAAACAGATAATTCGTGTCCGTGTCTAGTTCCTTTCATAACGCAGCAAAAATTAAACGTTGGCTAGCTAGCACATTAACATTGGAAACAACTCTCCACCGTTGCTAAACGTTACCAGTAGCTACCCGCTAGCTAGCTAGCCTCGTGCTTCGCCGGGCTCCGCCGTAAACAATACTTACCTACAATAATTACCTACGGAAACCTACAATAACTACCTAAATAACTACCTAAATAAACTACCTACAATACCTAACTACAACTACCTACCTACGATCTAAATACATGGTTTAAGCTTTACTCAACACCATATAAGAAGCCAAGCTTACCTCCTGCTAGAGAAAACACAACCTCTCCTGACCACAGCTCTCACAACCCATCTTACTACTGTGTTATTGCTGTATATTTGATGGATATTAATGTTGATCATGTATGGTCAGGTGGAATATTCCCCCTTGTTGAGTTTCACTACACTTGAGTGCCACAGCAAAGGGGTTTTGTTGTTGCTCTAACATGATCATGGCTATTCATAGAGGAGAGCAGCCCTCTAACCAATTGTACTATTATGTGTGTTTTTCCGCGTTATTTGTAATTTATTTTGTACATAATGTTTATGCCATCGTCTCTTATAACCAAAAAGAGCTTCTGGATATCAGGACAGCGATTACTCACCTCGCATTGGACGAAGACTTTTTCTTCAACGAGTCGGACGCGAAGGATATTCTACAGACACCCGGCAAGGCCCAGATCCCCGTCATTCGCCTGAGGAAGAGACGGAGATATCGTGGACGTAGGTCGGGGGTGCCTTGTAAGGATCCGACGGCGAGCGAGTAAACTGCCTCTCCCATCAATACTATTAGCCAACGTTCAATCTTTTGAGAATAAAATTGACGATTTAAGATTACGGTTATCCTACCAACGGGACATTAAAAACTGTAATATCTTATGTTTCACGGAGTCGTGGCTGAACGACAACAATGATACCATTCAGCTAGCAGGCTACACGCTACATCGGCAGGACAGAACGGCTGGCTCCGGTAAGACAAAGGGTGGCGGTCTCTGTATATTTGTAAACAACAGCTGGTGTACAAAATCAAATACTAAGGAAGTCTCGAGGTTTTGCTCGCCTGAGGTAGAGTATCTTATGATAAGCTGTAGACCACACTATTTACCAAGAGAGTTTTCAGCTATATTTTTCATAGCTGTCTATTTACCACCACAAACCAATGCTGGCATTAAGATTGCACTGAATGAGTTGTACAAGGCCATTAATCAACAGGAAAACGCTCATCCAGATGCAGCGCTCCTAGTGGCCGGGGACTTTAATGCAGGGAAACTTAAATCCGTTCTACCTAATTTCTACCAGCATGTCAAATGTGCAACCAGAGGGAAAAAAAACTCTAGACCACCTTTACTCCACACACAGAGACGCATACAAAGCTCTCCCTCGCCCTCCATTTGGCAAATCTGACCATAACTCTATCCTCCTGATTCCTGCTTATAAGCAAAAACTGAAGCAGGAAGCACCAGTGATTCGGTTAATAAAAAAGTGGTCAGATGACGCAGATGCCAAGCTACAGGACTGTTTTGCTAGCACAGACTGGAACATGTTCCGGGATTCTTCAGACAGCATTGAGGAGTACACCACATCAGTCACTGGCTTCATCAATAAGTGCATCGATGATGTCGTCCCCACAGTGACCGTACGTACATACCCCAACCAGAAGCCATGGATTACAGGCAACATCCGCACTGAGCTAAAGGGTAGAGCTGCCGCTTTCAAGGAACGGGACTCTAACCCGGAAGCTTATAAGAAATCCCGCTATGACCTCCGACGAACCATCAAACAGGCAAAGAGTCAATACAGGTCTAAGATTGAATCATAC
Source organism: Coregonus clupeaformis (assembly GCF_020615455.1). Taxonomy (NCBI): domain Eukaryota; kingdom Metazoa; phylum Chordata; class Actinopteri; order Salmoniformes; family Salmonidae; genus Coregonus; species Coregonus clupeaformis. The sequence continues at coordinate 161,407 of NW_025534033.1, forward strand.
TACACTGGCTCTGACGCTCGTCGGATGTGGCAGGGCTTGAAAACTATTACAGACTACAAAGGGAAGCACAGCCGCGAGCTGCCCAGTGACACAAGCCTACCAGACGAGCTAAACCACTTCTATGCTCGCTTCGAGGCAAGCAACACTGAAGCATGCATGAGAGCACCAGCTGTTCCGGACGACTATGTGATCACGCTCTCCGTAGCCGATGTGAGTAAGACTTTTAAGCAAGTCAACATTCACAAGGCCGCTGGGCCAGACGGATTACCAGGGCGTGTACTCCGAGCATGTGCTGACCAACTGGCAAGTGTCTTCACTGACATTTTCAACATGTCCCTGACCGAGTCTGTAATACCAACATGTTTCAAGCAGACCACCATAGTCCCCGTGCCCAAGAACTCTAAGATAACCTGCCTAAATGACTACCGACCCGTGGCACTGACGTCTGTAGCCATGAAGTGCTTTGAAAGACTGGTCATGGCTCACATCAACAGCATAATCCCAGAAACCCTAGACCCACTCCAATTTGCATACCGCCCCAACAGATCCACAGATGATGCAATCTCTATCGCACTCCACACTGCCCTTTCCCACCTGGACAAGAGGAACACCTACGTGAGAATGCTATTCATTGACTACAGCTCAGCATTCAACACCATAGTGCCCTCTAAGCTCATCACTAAGCTAAGGATCCTGGGACTAAACACCTCCCTCTGCAACTGGATCCTGGACTTCCTGACGGGCCGCCCCCAGGTGGTAAGGGTAGGTAACAACACATCTGCCACACTGATCCTCAACACGGGGGCCCCTCAGGGGTGCGTGCTCAGTCCCCTCCTGTACTCTCTGTTCACCCATGACTGCATGGCCAGGCACGACTCCAACACCATCATTAAGTTTGCCGACGACACAACAGTGGTAGGCCTGATCACCGACAACGATGAGACAGCCTATAGGGGAGGAGGTCAGAGATCTGGCCGTGTGGTGCCAGGACAACAACCTCTCCCTCAACGTGACCAAGACAAAGGAGATGATTGTGGACTACAGGAAAAAAAAGAGGACTGAGCACGCCCCCATTCTCATCGACGGGGCTGTAGTGGAACAGGTTGAGAGCTTCAAGTTCCTTGGTGTCCACATCACCAACGAACTATCATGGTCCAAGCACACCAAGACAGTCGTGAAGAGGGCACGACAAAGCCTATTCCCCCTCAGGAGACTAAAAAGATTTGGCATGGGTCCTCAGATCCTCAAAAAATTCTACAGCTGCACCATCGAGAGCATCCTGACTGGTTGCATCACCGCCTGGTATGGCAACTGCTTGGCCTCTGACCGCAAGGCACTACAGAGGGTAGTGCGTACGGCCCAGTACATCACTGGGGCAAAGCTCCCTGCCATCCAAGACCTCTATACCAGGCGGTGTCAGAGGAAGGCCCTCAAAATTGTCAAAGACTCCAGCCACCCTAGTCATAGACTGTTCTCTCTGCTACCGCACGGCAAGCGGTACCGGAGTGCCAAGTCTAGGTCCAAAAGACTTCTCAACAGCTTCTACCCACAAGCCATAAGACTCCTGAACAGCTAATCATGGCTACCCGGACTATTTGCACTGCCCCCCCCACCCCATCCTTTTACGCTGCTGCTACTCTGTTAAGTATTTATGCATAGTCACTTTAACTCTACCCACATGTACATATTACCTCAACTACCTCAACTAGCCGGTGCCCCCCGCACATTGACTCTGCACCGTTACCCCCTGTATATATAGCCTCCCTACTGTCACTTTATTTTACTTCTGCTCTTTGTTTTTCTCAACACTTTTTTTTTTTTTTTTTTTTTTTTTTTTTTTTTTTTTTTTTTTTTTTTTTTTTTTTTTTTGTTGTTGTTTTATTCTTACTTTTTTTGTTTAAAATAAACGCACTGTTGGTTAAGGGCTGTAAGTAAGCATTTCACTGTAATGTCTGCACTTGTTGTATTCGGCGCATGTGACCAATAAAATTTGATTTGATTTGATTTGATAGACTGCTGTCGAGGGAAACAAGTGATGGTTAGAGAAAAGCACTGGGTATGTGTTTACCCCTCCCCCTCTAGATTCACTGCAGGGCCTCCTCTCGCTCTCCTTCTCTCCCTCTCTCTCTCCCTCTCTCTCTCTACCCCCTTTGGTCTCACATCATGGCATGTATTTACTCCTGTGGCTTTTCAAAGGCCCTGCTTCTACTTTAGGTATCCTGTTTACCTGAATCAACTGCTAGTAGAAACCATGTCTGGCAGGGCATGAGCTGACACACACACACACACGCACACAAGAAAATGAGACTGGGCAAACAGTTAGTCAAAAAACCCACAACAATGGATGCTACCTCTCACCTTGTAGAGGAAAAGAGTTGTTGTTTCCACTAAGCCACTGAATTTCTTTGGGTAGAATTCAGTTTCTATTTCGACTCCTTTTCTCATGCAGTCACAGTAAAAAACAATTTCCACTTCATCTGTGGGTTTAGCAAACAGTGACTGTGATTCTCTGTGTTCCCAGGGACAGCAGGGGAGAGGATCCAGAGAGTGCATGTGTTTCTGTTCGGATAATCACTTCCTACCATGAACAGGAACAGATTAGAATACGGCTGCCTGGCCTGGGGCTGTGTAAATGTTCATGTTCTGCACGGACACAGGGAACATATGCCTCCCATCTCCAAGCTCACACAAATGACATCTGCTGGAGGATCTGTCGCTTATGCTTACCACCTCTCCACATTTGGCCCGATCCATAGAGTCAAGTTGAAACAGGGAATATCAAAGTGTGACAAGAGGAAAAGTAATGTGTGTCACATCATCTTTAACACAATCTTCTTTGTGTGAATTGCGTTTACTCTGGTCCTGTGGGAGCACTGTAACTGTAACTTTCTCACATATTGAGCTTTGACTTGGTTGACTGTTCACATAAGATATGGAGGCATGGGCCCCTCTCAGACCTCTATCATCTATGACAGGGGTAGACAACCCTGTTCCTGGAGTCCAGGATTTTGTTCCAACTAGGCACCACATCTGACCAACTGAGCTAATTGATCAGTTCAGTGATTGCCTAAATTCAACACACCTGTTCTTCCAGGTCAGTTAAATCAAACGCATTAAGTTCCTGTGGTCCTCCAGGAGCAGGGTTGTCTACCCCTGATCTATACTGAACAAAAATAAAAACGCAACATGTAAGGTGTTGGTCCTATGTTTCATGAGTTGAAATAAAATATCCCAGAAATGTTCCATATGCACAGAAAGCTTATTTCTCTCAAATTATGTGCAGAAATTCATTTACATCTTTGTTAGTGAGCATTTCTCCTTTGCCAAGATAATCCATCCACCTGACAGGTGTGGTATATCAAGTAGCTGATTAAACAGCATGATCATTACACAGGTGCACCTTGTGCTGATGACAATAAAAGGCCACTCTAAAATGTGCAGTTTTCTCACACAACACAATGCCACAGATGTCTCAAGTTTTGAGGGAGCGTGCAATTGGCATGCTGACTGCAGGAATGTCCACCAGAGCTGTTGCCAGAGAATTGAATGTTCATTACTCTACCATAAGCCGCCTCCAACGTTGTTTTAGTGAATTTGGCAGTACGTCCAACCGGCCTCACAACCGCAGACCACGTGTAACCACTCCAGTCCAGGACCTCCACATCCGGCTACTTCACCTGCGGAATCGTCTGAGACCAGCCACCCGGACAGCTGATGAAACTGAGGAGTATTTCTGTCTGTAATAAAGCCCTTTTGCCTGGAAAAACTCATTCTGATTGGCTGGGCCAGTCATGTGAAATCCATAGATTAGGGCCTAATTTATTTATTTCAATTTACTGATTTCCTTATATGAACTGTAACTCAGTAAAATCATTGAAAGTGTTGCATGTTGCGTTGTATATTTTTGTTCAGTATATGACATGGTGAGGCTGTGGATGTGTGACCATGTGTGACGCAGCACTTCCCCAGACAGGCATTGGTTCAGATGATTTCTCAGCAGCAACCCCTCCTGGGACATTAGCTATCTAGAGCATGTTTTAGTTAGAGTGATAGGTCCGGGGTCTGTCTGTGTGTTGTTGAGGGGCTGTTTCAGTGGCTGTCTATGGTCAATCCTCGTGGGCCGGAGTGGTGTCCCACCTTTTCCCCATCCCTAGCAAACACAGCTGATTGAACTTATTGCATTGTAATCTTAAGATAATAGATAGTTCTATGATATATTGACGTGTTTAATTTGCGCTCAGTGGGGATGCCCTGAGTGGGTTGGTTTTGAGAGACATTAAATTAGACATGGCTTTTGTTTTCTTCTCAAATCTGTCCATAGAGGCAATAGTTGTCCACACTAGCCACACGCTATTGTTGCCATAACATTTGACTATCATCTTGCAAAATCATGATCAGATCTGATCTGGCTAAAATGCCTTGTGTCAACAGTACCACAGCATTCCAGCCAGTCTGGTTACTGATCTCATCACAGCACGTTATACTGGTTCTGTTTGTTTGATTTGGTAGTTCTGATCTGCAACCCAAATGGCACCTATTCATGACTGCCTGTGTTGCTGAGTGTCTGAGACAACAGTAGCCTGGAGACATCGTGTAACGGACGGCTCCAACAACAAACAGAGCCGTGGCAGTTAGAGAATGGAGAAGAACCCACAGCTTCTATTAGCCCTCCTGTTTGTTTCCATTTCAGTTTCTCTCCCCAACCTCTGCTGTACTCTGTCTCTCTGGGACAATGTCACCGTGGATTAGGCATAATGACTGTTTCAGGAATTCACTGGAGCAATTTCTCTTTGTTGTTTAAAAAAAAAAAAAGATGCGAGAGCCTTGATGTACAGGGAGTAGGGTTGGTCAGTTTGGTACCCCAGTATATGAGTAATGGTTTGCATTGCTGAAAGATACAATCCCAAATGGGCATTAAAATGGCACAGCAATTGTCAAAACAATAATTGGATCGGTCCCTGTCCAAACAAATATGGACAGGGCTAATCATGATACTCATTGATCACAATTTCTTCTGATGTTTGCTTGCATTATGTGTGCTGTTGAGAACTAATGTAATGTATGCTGCAGTGTCAGAGGCAATACTGCAGAGCATGCTGAAACATCACTCCTCACTCCAGATAGTCCTCTTACCGACTCTCGTGCAGTCAGAGGATCTGTTAATTGAATTATTAATAGTTTGCTTATCACATCGACTTAGGCTTGTCAAATGCACCTCCTGTCTGAATCACAAATCATCGCAGGCTGTTGGTCCCTGCTGGCTGCCTGTCACCCAGGCGAGAGAAACTGACAGAGAGAAGAGAAGTGTGGGTACTTAGGAAGCTGTGTGTGTTGTCTTTGATAATCCCCTTCTCTATTCATTCCACTGCTAAGGCCTGTTTCACTGTGACAGTATCATTCCTCGCATCGGAGATTCATATAACAACAAGATGACTATGGGAAAATACCATGCTGTGAAGCTCATGTGTCCAACTGAACCTAATGCCCCCACACCTCTCAACTCCATGCAGCCAATCTGACTAATAGGCTTTTATACTAGGCACAGAGGATACTCTTTAGTCAATTTGTTTCGGTATTGTTTCTCAGAATCCATGTGCCATTTGTCCCTCATTATCTTGTCTCTATAGAAGTAATTTTTCACTGTGGGTATTGTAGAGAGAGTGCGATGTCGCTCCTGCATCACTGTTATTTCCCATCTAGACATTGTAGAGAGAGTGATTTCACAATTCCTCACTGTTATTTGCTATCTCAACAGTTCATTTCCCATGTGCGTGTTAGAAAATCGATGTCTGTTTAGATCTAGAGAAGTGAGGAGCAGCTAGCTGACCAAACCAAAGGCTTGTCTGTCCGGTCCTGGGACTAGCCCCTCTGAGACTGGTCCCAGGGGGATGGGGACGGCCAGGCAGACTGATGGTGTGTCACTGAGAGCCTGTTTCCGGGACGTCCCGTCACTAGCTGCCCTACCCTGGGGCCTTGGCTTAGGCTGGCTCTGGGCTGGCTGACAGTTGGCACTGTCTGGGCAGGCTGCTGGCTGGCTGCAGACAGCTGAGGCTGAGCTGAGACTGACTCATTATTGCTGGGCACCTGCTGTCCAACAAGGGAAGAGAGGGGAGGAGTGAGGAGGAGTGAGGAGGAGTGAGGAGGAGTGAGGAGGAGAGGAGAGGAGAGGAGAGGAGAGGAGAGGAGAGGAGAGGAGAGGAGAGGAGAGGAGAGGAGAGGAGAGGAGAGGAGAGGAGAGGAGAGGAGAGGAGAGGAGAGGAGAGGAGAGGAGAGGAGAGGGGAGGGGAGGGGAGGGGAGAGGAATGGAACAACCCCTCTCAACAGGTGAGGAGTGCCGCATGAATGACTCCCCATCTGTGCTGATGACAGTGGGTGAGCAGGCGTGTGACCTGCTTTTGCCCGTAACAACTGGTCCTGGGCCTGTCTTGTGGTTCTTAATGATTAAGGTTCCGGATGGGATATGGAGAGCTGATCTGTAATCAGTTTTCATGGGGTAGGTAGAAAGAAATGGCATTAGGGGCTAGTGGGAGGCTCAGCTGCTGTTCTGTGGCTGCTAAGAGAGACAGGGTTGCAGGTTATGGCTCCTAATATGTACTCAGCACCAGTTGGTCTCAACAAACACAAATGAACAAGACTGTTTAGTTGGCACAAGCAAGTGCACAGCAAGTCAACAGCCGCCTAACAAGTGTGTTTCATAAATGTTTGGTATGTCTAACCAAAACATTTTATTTTATCCTTCCCTCAACCTGACTCAAGACGCCATTTAAAGTGGCCTAGTTGAAGACCTGAGAGAGCCTTAGCTGTCCTACTACAAAAAACAGCCCTGATGCCAATCAAGCTAATTGTTTCTGGATTTAAACATGACTAAAAGGGACGTGAGGGTCTCAGTTCTTTGTTTGATTTAGCTCAAGCCACATCCACTTCCCTCACCGGGAACGGTTTGTGGAAGTGAAATATATCACCTATATTTATCATGTTGTTACGTAAGGGCTTGTGAGGCCGGTGTCGGTGGGCGGCTGGGCTAGGTCTATGCGGGGAGGCCTGCCTGCCTGTCTGCCCTGGGCCTTGGAGGCTGGGAGCAGCGAAGTGACGTCCATTAGCTCTTATTTATGAGGAGCTGCCTGCTGAGGTAATAACATTTCCGCTGTCTGTGTTGTGTGACTAGTGGCCTAAAACGGTAATGGTGCTGCGTTTCTGACACGCCGCCAAGGAGAGGCCTTATTCCCTCTGCAAAGCTTACCATCTGGAGAAACACCACTAATGCAAATACATGGAGTGCTACTACAGGAGATGGAGGGAGATGAATCTGTAACAGGAGGTGTACTGTAAAGTAGGATACATGTCATACCTGCTATTACTACTAGTAAATGAAAATGGAATACGAACAAAGTGGGTGGTTGGGTGCTAGGTGGAGTGGAGGACACTAACCACACGGGAGGCAGTATGTGCTTGATCTGGGGTGGTCAGGAGAGGCCCTGTCCTGGGTCCTAGTCATGGTTTTTACTCACGACATGGCTGACTGGCCATAACTGACCCCTGACTCTCTGTGCATCTCTTTCTACAGCAACCCTTAAGCTCATAGACTGTCCTACTTCCTGTAGTGGGAAAACAACCCTCTGTCCTATCAGATGCAGCTTTATGAGGGCTTATCAGTATTATGTACCCATCTCAAATCTCTTATGTACCCATATCTCACTCATAATAAACAAGCCCAGTAAGAGGCGTTGGGTTAAATGCGGAAGACACATTTCAGTTGAAGGCATTCAGTTGTACAACTGACTAGGTATCCCCCTTTCCCTTTCCTTACCCTAGTGTCCTCATCTCATACCAGACCTATGGCAGACCTGTGGCACAGGTTCTTCATTGAGACAACAATAGCCAATCGTGGCCATCTCTCGCTGAATCCCTCTCTCTGTGGGAACTTCAGAGCTAGCTATCACCACACTCTCTTCTGTTAGTGCTTTGTTTCAGCCACCACATACAGTGAGCTCTAAAAGTATTGGGACAGTGACAATTTGGTGGTTGTTTTGGCTCTGTACTCCAGAACTGTGGATTTGAAATGATACATGACTATGAGGTTAAAGTGCAGACTGTCAGCTTTAATTTGAGGGTATTCTCATCCATATCAGGTGAACTGTTTAGAAATTACAGCACTTTTTGTACATAGTCCCTTCATTTTATGGGACTGAAAGTATTGGGACAAATCCACCTATATGTGTATTAAAGCAGTAAGAAGTTGAGTATTTGGTCCCATATTCATAGCACGCAATGATTACATCAAGCTTATGACTCTACAAACTTGTTTGATGCATTTGCTGTTTGTTTTGGTTGTGTTTCAGATTATTTTGTGCCCAATAGAAATGTTTTGTAAATAATGTATTGTGTCATTTTGGAGTCACTTTCATTGTAAATAAGAATATAATATGTTTCTGAACACTTCTACATGAATGTGGATGCTACCATGATTACGTATAATCCTGAATGAATCGTGAATAATGATGAGTGAGAAAGTTACAGACGCACAAATATCAATTAGTTTTTTCTGCCCCTCATAGCAAAACTACCGAAGGCCACAGAGAAGGCTACATCAACACCACCACAATGGTTAGGCTTAAGGCTAGCTTAATGGGGGAAGGGGACATTGGTAACATCACATGACCTGCTGGAGCAGCAACCAGGCTCGTTCACACACAGCTCTTTTACTGCACACTGTCTGCTCGAATCACTCTGTGGCTTTCTACTGTATCTGAAATGGTGCAGTGTGAGGAGAAGACATGAGCAGAAACTGGGGTTAAGAAAGAGATGAGGTAGTGGTGTGGTCAGGTCCCAGTGAGCCTTAGCATGTTAAGTTGGCTGCTGGTTCTGGATGCTTTGAGCTCTGGTGGCCAGCCGGGGAAGAAAGGCCTTTTACTGGCTCCTCTTTGATGGCGCCCTTTGAGTGGGTTCAAAAGCAGTCAAAGTCCAGCACACAGTGATATTTAGCTTACTGATTGAAGTTATAATGCCACGGAGGGCAGGGGAGCGCCTGGTTGGCTCAGCGGACTTGATCAACATTTCCCTCCCTGCTTTAGACTCAGCAGGAACACTCTCCTTGTTGATACACTCTTTATGGTGTACAGTACCAGGACCCAAACCGGAGTATTAGACCAAGGCCAGAACATATGATTTTGCTACCCATGTAATTTCAGGCCATAAAGCTACTCTGTCTCATGTTTGAGGTGAAACGTTGCTACTGCTGTGTTGTGTCTGTGTGTGTCTGTGTTCTTTTCCGTTTGGTGAAAAGTCATGACTCCAGCTCCAGAGAGACCCCAGGCAACCTGACCTAGTCCTGACACAGAGGAGGCCATTCACCAGCTCAAACTCTAAATGATGCTAATCTAAGATGATGCTCTAATTGATGGTAACCTCACTATTATCCAGTCCAGAGCTGCTTGCGGGGTGAGACCAAAGCAGAGGCCTCAGTAGACTGAAAGAGAGCTGCTGTGTAAGTGTATATGTACACAGAATGAGACCTGAGCAAAGGGGTGAAGAAGGCTCTAACTATTGAGAGCCAGCTAGCTAGTTGTTCCCCTGGTGATGTTTTGTACTATGGCCCGTGGCTCAGCCCTGGCTCCAGTGCAGTGGAGCATCTATTTGGGAGCTAAATACACTTTGGTATCTGAGGTGGAGGACTCCTCTGCTGGAGTGGGGCTTGGCCTGGCCTGGGTGTGGGTGTGGGTGGCTGAATGAGAAGCTTTGGCCAAGGAATAATTCAATTAGATGAAATAATTCCAGATGCTAGAGCCCTAGCTACCACCTCAAATGTGGTGAGATCAGATGTGATGTGATGATTATTTATGAGGAATAGTGGAACCGTTTTCAGTACACCTTAAAGATTTCCAAAGTGGTGCTGTTTTCTATTGAAACAGTGTAATAGCATGTACAGTAGAGTGATAGGGACTTCCTCCAGCCTGAGGAGAGAGGTCCCTGGCGCCCTTTTAAGGCGGTGGACCCATTGTGTGCTGCTCTGTTCTCCCTTTTCATGTGTATTAGTTATTGAATAATTGACCTTTCTGGTGTGCATGAGCTCATGGGACAAGTGTTTTTTCCCCAGGAAGTGGAAGCCTTTCACTCTCTCCCTCTCACTATCCCGCTCTCTCCTACTCTCTCTCTCTCTTTCTCTATACCTCTCTCTCTCTTTATCTCCCTCTCTTTCTCTCTCTCTTTCTCTCTCTCTCCCCCCCTCTCCCTCTCTCTCTTTCTCTCTCCCCCCCCCCCTCTCTCTCTCTCTCTCTCTCTCTCTCTCTTTATCTCCCTCTCTTTCTCTCTCTTACTCACACACACAACAAATTGTAATTATTTTCTTGGCTGGAACTCTCCAGTGGGATGGAGTCACACATGGAGGTGAGGAGAGGGACGGAGTAGAGCAGACTGTGGTATTGGACAAGCAGAACCCCTACGCTCCCATCTGCTTCATGTTAACCCTTAATGGTGGCTATTTGTGCTGGGTGATGGTTGATTTACTGACGGCTGCTGGAGGCCAGGCGGCCCCTGGACAGTCCCCCAGGTTCAGCAGAGGTTAAACCGATAGGCCATGGGAGGGGAGGGGAACAGGAAGGGGACGGCTAGGGGAGTGGTGTAAGTCTACAGCTGCCTGACTGACACAAATGAAACTCAATGTTCACAGGTGTTTATTTACTCTGAGGAGTTCCACAAGTAAGGCTGTTTTAGAGGACGGCTCAGTGTAAAAAGTCTGTCTGGGGACAGAGATAAGATGAACTCAGATGGACTATATTCTGAAAACTGCACCATGTGCTTTGCACACACAACCTTATCAATGGACTTTGACCCCGAAGAGACAACGAAGCTGGGTGTTTGGGGGTCAATTTTTTGAATGGCCAACTGTGGCTAGTGGCTCAGCCTAGTGAACTCTCAGCATGACTGTACCTAACACCCTTAATGGAAGCAGTGACCACTCCCTCAGTATGTTAGTGTAGACTACCCCTATAACAGCCAGTATAATGGGCCAGTCCAGTTCCCCCATTCACATCCATGATAAGCTCAGTTAGCTATGAAGGGGAATCTAGGGAAAGCCTGACTATGCAAATCCCCGGAACAGCTCTACTTCAAGGGTGGAGTTCTGTTGCTGCACTTATAGAAACATCTGAGAGGTCTTAAGCAGGTCTGGAGTTAAAGCACCAAACCTCACTGGGGTCTGCTTTGAGCTGGCACTGGTTCAACCCTACCATAAATCAATGCACATGAAAAGGAAGTTCAGTTCATCACCTGTATTTGTATGCAGTCATCAAGTCCTGCATACTTCCCAAAAATGTAAGATTAGCAGTTATTTGTGTTATGGCTGACTGCTGTTGTGCAGGTACTGTAAATGAAGGTAAAGTTGTGGTGGTAGCTGGTTCATACATCTTTATCAAGGGTTGGCAGGCAGGACTGGGGTGTTGACCACTGACAGGGTGGGACTTGGTTATTTCTAGAGTCTACACTAGGCGGTCTGGCCTGAGTTTAACTGTATTGTTAATTGAAATGGCTGCACTTGGACTTGGGATCCTACTACCCCCCTACCCTGTCCCGTACTGCCCTACCCCGTCTCCCCTACCCCTTACTGGACCTCTCCTCCACAGTGTCCCGGTCCTACCCTGCCCTAGGCCCAGCCGTAGTGTGTGTCTCTCTAACGCTGTGTCAGCGCGACCAGGGGCTGGAATTGGTCAGGCTTGGCTGAGAGGGGAGCTGTATTGGGATTGGGGGATATTATAAAGTTGCAGCTGTTTGCAGAATTTTTCTAAGGGATAATAGATTTTTTCCTACCATTTAATCTACATTTTCTCATTAGAGAAGCTCAAGCTCTTGATTTGGAAGTCAAGGTCTCTGAATCCTCATAGGGCATTGAGGGAACATATGGAAGGCAATTAACTCCTAACTGTGTTGCTGCCGTTTCTTCTTAGTCTGCTGTGCTCACACTTATTATGATCCAGTAGGCAGGCATACCATTTTCCTCAAATATGTGTGTTTTTGTTAATTAATCACCTTGGGTATTTTGGAGAGAAATCTCCGGCCTCCCTCCCTCCACAGAACTGGTTGGTGAATCCATGGCTGTGCTTTGCTCTGGCTGTTTATCTTATGCTGGATCAGCTATAACGGTAATCTACGTGAGACTACTGCTACCCAAACGAGTGGGATGGCTGTCTCAGATAGAAAGGAGTATATATATAGCATGGGTAAGCTGTTTGTGTGGTGAGGAAGTGGGTGCATCGTGGGTGCATGGCGTTTATTGCACGCCTACACGTATCCTTGTTTTCCCGTTGGTGGAAATGAAGCTGGCAGCCAGCAGTCGTAACACAGGATCTGTTAGATTGTCTATCAGAGAGAGTCAGAGACAGACAGGGTTAGTATAGCAGCTGTGGACTAGGGAGACGACTCCTCAGTGCTGCAGCACAATGTAGGCTAACTAAATCAGTACAGAGAGAGACTGGATCCACTGACCCTCTTTTCATGGTGAACAGACCGCTAATGTTGTCATGGTGTGGAGTGGGTGGTGGGGGGGGTGGGGGGTGGAGCTGGAAGGCAGCAGTGGAAATTAGTGGGTGGGTGAGGTGGGTGGGAATTGGGGAATATCTCCTCTGTGACATCAGAGGGCTTTGCTGGCCTGGGCTGGTGTGTAGGTTTAGTTTCCTTCCCTCTGGCTGTGGCTGGGGCTGAGTGGAGCGGAGGGCTTGTAGGGGTGACTGCCGTCAGCCAAAGGCCGCTCTACTCTATACTCTGCTCTGCACTGCTCTACTCGATACTCTGCTCTACTCAGTACTCCGCTTTGCTCTACTCTATACTCTGCTCTGCTTTACTCTACTCTATACTCCGCTCTACTCTACTCTGCTCTGCTTTACTCTACTCTATACTCCGCTCTACTCTACTCTATACTCTGCTCTGCTCTGCTTTACTCTACTCTATACTCTGCTCTACACTCTGCTCTACTCTGCTCTATGCTCTGCTCTACTCTATACTCTGCTTTACTCTGCTCTATACTCTGCTCTATACTCTGCTCTATACTCCACTCTACACTCTGCTCTATACTCTACGCTCTACTCTAGACTCTGCTCTATACTCTGCTCTACTCTGCTCTAGACTCTGCTCTATACTCTACTCTACGCTCTGCTCTACACTATACTCTGCGCTACTCTACACTATACTCTGCTCTATGCTCTACTCTATACTCTGCTTTACTCTGCTCTATGCTCTGAGATATAATCTGCACTACTCTATACTCTGCTCTATACTCCACTCTACACTCTGCTCTACTCTACGCTCTACTCTAGACTCTGCTCTATACTCTGCTCTACTCTGCTCTAGACTCTGCTCTATACTCTACGCTCTGCTCTACACTATACTCTGCGCTACTCTGCTCTATACTCTGCTCTACTCTACTCTATACTCTGCTCTGCTTTGCTATGCTCTACCGTAAACTCTGCTGTACTCTGCTCTATTCTATACTCTGCTCTGCTCTATACTCTGCTCTATACTCTGCTCTACTCTATACTCTACTCTATACTCTACTCTACTCTACTTTAAACTCTGCTCTATACTCTGCTCTACTCTATACTTTACTCTACACCATGCTGTATACGCTGCTCTATCTATACTCTGCTCTACTCTATACTCTGCTCTACTCTATACTCTACTCTATACTTTACTCTACACACCATGCTCTATACTCTACTCTACACTCTGCTCTACTTTAAACTCTGCTCTATACTCTGCTCTACACCTTACTCTACACCATGCTATATATGCTGCTCTACTCTATACTCTGCTCTACTCTATACTCTGCTCTACTCTATACTCTACTCTATACTTTACTCTACACACCATGCTCTATACTCTACTCTACACTCTGCTCTACTTTAAACTCTACTCTACTCTATACTCTGCTCCACTCTATACTCTATACTTTACTCTACACCATGCTTTATACTCTACTCTACACTCTACTCTATAGTCTACTCTATACACACACACACACACACACACACACACACACACCCACACACACACACTGGTGCTCATATGGAAAATGTGTCTAAGGCTGTCTAATTGGTGCACACAGGATCAGAGGTAATTTATGGAAGGGTTGGCTGAACTTTGTTAAAGAGGGATTTAACCTCAGCCGCTCTCCAAGTTACTGCTGCAGAGCTGCTTTTAATTCAAATTAAACGTAATTCTATGAAAAAGGCTCAGCTACCATTGCAGCAGTTGGTTAATTCACTTGAGAGTAGAATATTTGCATTTCAGGAGTGTTTGAACAGGGAGTGTTTTTTTCAGTTCCCACTGGCATCTGTGTTAAGGTGCGACTGAAGGTCAGGACACTGTTCACCGTGCAAAGAGAGTCCACTGTGGGGGGGTCGGTGGCTAGGTGTGTGGGGGGGTGCGTGCGCGTGTGTCCAAGCAGACCTGACTTCAGACCCCCTGCAGATTGAGCGACTGACCAGTCAGTCTGGACTCTGGACAGGATCAGCTGTCTGTGCAGTGATGGCTGTCTAGTGTTGTCATGGAGACGGTGGTGTGAGGCAGCACAATAGAAGTTCAGTAGCCTGGTCCCAGATTTGTTTGTGCTCTTGCCAACTCAATCGCTGTCCTTGTTAAGCTAAGCATGACAAGGAGTGACAAGGAGTTGGCATGATAGCACAAACACAATTGTAACTCTCTTCAAATTGTACATACAGTGAAGACTGAATGGTGCTGGTAAGATCAGTGAGCTAAGCTCCTTCCCACCCTGGGAGGCTGTTGTGGTTGTGTTGTGCCAGTTAGTCACTCACCCCGCAGTGGGAGGAATCCTGTGTTGAATATGGAGCTAATGGTGATGTACCCAATGAGCCATATGATGATCCATCACATATATTACTGGACACAGCCAGCACTGTTTCTGGATCTCTCTCGCTCGCTCTCGCTCTCGCTCTCGCTCTCGCTCTCGCTCTCTGAGCATGCACTGTACTGCAGCCTCATCAATCAGGGGAACCAGCACGGAGAGAGAGAGAGCGGCAGAGGAACAGCCAGTCTGCTGGTTAACAGGCTCACTGAGAGTAGAGCTCTAGGAGACAGAGAGAGTGGGACTCTGATGTTATAGCTGAGGCTGTGGCGACTGGAGAGCATGAACCTTAAGTTCTGGAGGTTAGAAATGAGAGTGTGAGCGGCAGGTAGACTCTTCTCTCTCTCTCTGCAGGCACGTGGTCAGCAGTGTAGTGCAGTGCAGTGGAGCAGCAGAGCAGGCTGCAGGCATATGCAGGACCGCTGATTAATTATTGAACAGTGCCAAGTGGACGTGATGGCGGCTGGCATGCATGCAGCGCATACAGAGAGGACTAGGGAGAGAGGGAGAGGCATGGGGGAGAGAGGGAGAGGCATGGGGGGAGAGAGGGAGACATGGGGAGAGAGGGAGATGCATGGGGGAGGGGGAGAGGGAGAGGCATGGGGAGAGAGGCAGAGGCATGGGGGAGAGAGGGAGACATGGGGAGAGAGGGAGAGGCATGGGAGAGAGAGGGAGACATGGGGAGAGGGAGAGGCATGGGGAGAGAGGGAGAGGAATGGGGGAGAGAGGGAGACATGGGGGAGAGAGGGAGAGGCATGGGGGAGAGAGGGAGAGGCATGGGGGAGAGAGGGAGAGGCATGGGGGAGAGAGGGAGAGGCATGGGGAGAGAGGGATAGGCATGGGGGAGAGAGGGAGACATGGGGAGAGGCATGGGGGAGAGAGGGAGAGGCATGGGGGGAGGGAGAGACATGGGGAGAGAGGGAGAGGGAGAGGCATGAGGGAGAGAGGGAGAGGCATCGGAGAGAGGGAGAGGCATGGGGAGCAAGGCACTTAACCCTAATTGCTCCTGTAAGTCGCTCTGGATAAGAGCGTCTGCTAAATGACTAAAATGTAAATATATTTTTACCTGTAGTGATGTAATGTTGTGCTCAGCAATGAGTACACCCCTCCTGTCCACATGCAGCCAGTGCACTGTGTTCCACTCTGATATAGGACAGGCTTCAAGCCCTGTCTCTACCTACTCCGAGCCTCCTGCTCACATTGGAGCCAGACAGGCAGTCCCAGTCACTGCTTCATTACCAGCCTCTGGAAGACGGCTAATTAGTGTCATTGTTGAAACAGTGACGACAGATGTGTCATTGACATTAGCAGTGTTTTGGTCATGAACACTCCAGATGACCTCTTTTTCCTGTGGCCCTCAGAAACAGTGGAGTGGTTATGTTATGTGAGTCCGTATTTACCCTGGCTTTCACGACACACGGGCCAGGATTATGTGTTTACCTCCTGCATGCTGCATAGTAGTGTAGAGGTCAACGAGTTACTGAACAACACAAGTGGATGGAGTGTTTACTCTATAGAAGACCAACGCTGGTTGTTTATCTCTCTGCCTTCTCCGCTGTCTGTCTCCTCAGTCCTTACTGAACACCATGTTCACTCTCTCTCTTTCTCTCTCTCTCTTTCTCTCTCTCTCTCTCTTTCTCTCTCCCTTTTTCTCTCCCCAGTCCTACTTTGTCACTGACTATGATCCCACGATTGAAGACTCGTATACAAAACAGTGTGTCATTGACGAGAGGGCGGCCCGGCTTGACAGTAAGTATAGACCCTCAGCCTGTAAACAAACAGGAGAAATCTGACCACAACACTAATGTTCATTGAGAAACACCAGCCTTCACAGGAGATTACAGTTCTCATCTTGGAGGGTTTAGTTTTGTACAGCACCTTTTTCAGGAGAGGTACTACTGTGTGTGTGTGTGTGTCTGTGTGTCTGTCTGTCTATCTGTCTGTCTGTCTGTCTGTCTAACGTGACTGTCCCTGTGTTTGTTAGTCCTGGACACGGCCGGACAGGAAGAGTTTGGAGCCATGAGAGAACAATACATGAGGACAGGGGAGGGCTTCCTGCTTGTCTTCTCAGTCACTGACAGAGGAAGGTGAGTGACAACACAGTCACGTGCCGCCCCCATGCTGCCTCTCTCTATCTGTCTGTGCCTCTCTCTGTCTGCACATATCTCTGTCTGCGCTTTTCTCACTCTCTCTCTCCCTCTCTCTCTCTCTCTCTCTGTTTGTGCCTCTATCTGCGCCTCTCTTGGTGTACGTTTCTCTCTCTCTTTGTCTATCTCTCTCTTTCTCTGTCTGTCTGCCTGCTCCTCTCTCTCTCCCTCTCATGCTAAACACATACATCTCTCTCACTCACTCTCTCTTGTTCTCTCACACTTCCGTTCTCGCCGACCTGTTTCGTCATTCTCTTTTGTTCTCATCTTCTACCTCTCTCATATACCTCTCTTTGAACATCCACCTCTTTTCAAAGGCTTTGGTTTTCTGTGTAAAAACCCTGCATTAAATCACCCAGATGAGAATGAATGGATCCCCTCTAGATGTGCTGACCTGTAGTGTTGTGGTGGGCAGTCTTTGGGCCCTTGTCACCCCCCTGGTCCCTGTACAGCAATGTGATGGTGGTTTGTCTCACCCTCCCCTCTCTCCCTGTGTTTATGCTGTAAACAGTCTTTCCTTCCTCCGTTTATGTTAGTCAAGTCTCTCCACGTTTACTATGTGCTAGCTAAGCTGCCCGACGTCGGCCATTCACTAGAATGCACTCCTGGGTTTGTGGTTACATTCTGTTTCCCTTTCTCTCTGGGGGATATTTTTATGTATGCCGTTTGGTTCAAAAAGTTAGCATGATATTTGAATTACGCTAAAACCCTTTCAAGTCAACGGGGAGCAAAGCTCTGCTTAAAGGAACAGACCTGCTTAGGGCTACCCCTCCCTGGTCAATGGAAGGCAGGCAAGCCTGTACTGAGGCTGCTCACAAGTTCACCAAGGCTTTACTACAATGTTCAAGCAAACATTTCTGGAACATTAAGGCATGTAGCACCACAGGAGTTCATTGACTTCTCTCTCTGTGCACCCCTCTTCACCCTTCACCCACCCTGTCTGATTCACAGAGACGTTGACCCCATCTGCTTGGGTGCTGTGGGGAAGGGGAGGGGAGGGCAGGGGGTTAATTTGTGTGACTGCGAGGCAACATTCCTGGGAGGACCACAGAGGCACCAGCTTTATCTCAGCTTTATCTTCATCTCTGAGCTCTATGTAACAGTTTGTAGTTGTAATCAAGCTCCCTTCTGGCTGGGTAATGTGTAGAGTTTACTGGGGGCATCTAGTGATGCTGTGTGCTTTATGTTTCACAGCTTTGAAGAAATCTACAAATTCCAAAGACAGATCCTCAGAGTCAAAGATCGTGATGAATTTCCCATGATCCTTGTAGGCAATAAAGCAGATCTGGAGCTCCAGAGACAGGTGAGTAGCAGTCCTCCTAACGCCCAGAGGCCTACAATGTAAATACACATACATGTTAGGGTGATGTGAGGAAAGTAATTATAAAGCAACAAGCTTTAAAAATGTGCAAGATTTCTAATTTACATTTTGAAATTGGAAAATGGATAGTGGTGGTGGTGGCTGGAGCTATTTGGGTAGACAAAGAGAAGGAGACCAACAAAAACATTGTGGGACGGAGGAAAGGAGGACAGAAATGCAGACAGAAATGCATTGATCACACCAATTACTGTCATAATTGTTTTTATTGACTGAATATAATGTTAGAATTGATAACTCAATATGATTCATTCAAATGAATTAGTCTAAATGTGGGCTTTAACATATTGGTTGAGGAGTATGATTCAATTCTACCCATTACTGGCAAATCAATGGGTTCAGCTGTTTTAGGACAGTAGAATAAATTATTTTGTAATGAGGTCTGGGCCCGTATGCACAAAGCGTCTCAGAGTAGGAGTGCTGATCTAGGATCTGGCATACAATCTTATTTATTATGAACTAAAAGGCTAAACTGATCCTAGATCAGCATTCCTACACTGAGATGCTTTGTGGATACGGGCCCTGGTCTCTAATCTTGTCGTAATAGTTTAGGACGGACCAGAAGCAACAATATTCTAGCTAAGCACATAGAAATCAGGTGCTATTTGCATGTGAAAATGTAATGTCATACATTCGCTGTATTGTTTACATATTTCTTAGTGACCCAGTCTTGGCTGGTATACAGTAGGAGTTGGATGTGAACCCTCTGACCCATGCGTTTCTCAACCTCACCAGCAGATGTCACTAGTGTCCTGATTCTTGTCTTTTGTCAATGGTCATGTGTTAGGGGGGTTCTCGCTCTCTCTGCTGCTGTGTGATAAAATGTATGGGCGTGTTCGTTTGGCATCACCTTGTGTCCCAGATGGCAGAGTTTGATCATTTGAAACCATTCAATTGGTCCTAAAGCGAAACCTTCACCAGCTGGGTGATGCAAAAGAGCACATGCTATTTATCTAAGATGTATCCCTGCGCCTGTTTCGTCCCTCAGGTGACCCAGGAAGAGGGCCAGCAGCTGGCCAGACAGCTCAAGGTGACGTATATGGAGGCCTCAGCCAAAATCCGTATGAATGTAGACCAGGCTTTCCACGAGCTGGTTAGAGTAATCAGGTAGGTGGATTCATTACTGACTGTAGAGTTGGTTAGAGTAATCAGGTGGTTGGATTCATTACTGACTGTAGAGTTGTTTAGAGTAATCAGGTGGGTCGATTCATTACTGACTGTAGAGTTGTTTAGAGTAATCAGGTGGTTGGATTCATTACTGACTGTAGAATTGTTTAGAGTAATCAGGTGGTTGGATTCATGACTGACTATAGAGTTGTTTAGAGTAATCAGGTGGTTGGATTCATTACTGACTATAGAGTTGTTTAGAGTAATCAGGTGGTTGGATTCATTACTGACTGTAGAGTTGTTTAGTGTAATCAGGTGGTTGGATTCATTACTGACTATAGAGTTGTTTAGAGTAATCAGGTGGTTGGATTCATTACTGACTATAGAGTTGTTTAGAGTAATCAGATGGGTCGATTCATTACTGACTGTAGAGTTGTTTAGAGTAATCAGGTGGTTGGATTCATTACTGACTATAGAGTTGTTTAGAGTAATCAGATGGGTCGATTCATTACTGACTGTAGAGTTGTTTAGAGTAATCAGGTGGGTCGATTCATTACTGACTGTAGAGTTGTTTAGAGTAATCAGGTGGTTGGATTCATTACTGACTATAGAGTTGTTTAGAGTAATCAGGTGGTTGGATACATTACTGACTGTAGAGTTGTTTAGAGTAATCAGGTGGTTGGATTCATTACTGACTATAGAGTTGTTTAGAGTAATCAGGTGGTTGGATTCATTACTGACTATAGAGTTGTTTAGAGTAATCAGGTGGTTGGATTCATTACTGACTATAGAGTTGTTTAGAGTAATCAGGTGGTTGGATTCATTACTGACTGTAGGTGGCAGCACAACCCTACTATACTGAATACAGTGACAATGGGTTGAAGGAAATAAGTAGTTTCAGCTTTTGTTCCTTCACTGGCACTAGTCTGTCTTTCTCAGGTACATTTTAAAGGTGCTTTATGCAATACTTCCACATGGAATGTAACTAAGGGCACTTTCACATATCCGCTTATTTTACATTTTAGTCATTTAGCAGACGCTCTTATCCAGAGCGACTTACATGAGCAATTAGGGTTAAGTGCCTTGCTCAAGGGCACATCGACAGATTTTTCACCTAGTCGGCTCGGGGATTAGAACCAGCGACCTTTCGGTTACTGGCACAACCCTCTTAACCACTAAGCTACCTGCCGCTTATGATCCGGACCCTGGAACGTTTGGTACCGTGATCTGAGCTATAAAGCATGTGTGAAACAGAAACTAACCCTAGCTGAAACGAATCCTGGTCCTGCGTCAGTAGCGGGTCCAAGATCCAGGACTAGAGGACCAGGTATTGACGCGGCAGTGCGAGTCGCGTGGAACTTTTTTGCTCATTGTAAACAAGCTAGCTTGCTGACATCATGTAGAACAGTGTTTCCCAACCCTGGTCCTCGAGTACCCCAAACAGAACACAGTTTCAATGTAGCCCTGGACAAACACACCTCATTCAACTCATTGAGGGCTTGATGATTAGTTAACAAGTTGAATCAGGTGTGCTTGTCCAGGGTTACAATAAACATTTGTACTGTTGGGGGTAATGGAGGACCAGGTTTGGAAAACACTGATGTAGAATGTGCGTCTTGCTAATTACACCCTGAAACTGTTATTTTCAGGTCTTGTGAAATCAAAATGTATTCTGTAGAATTCTCACAAATGCTCCAGAAAACTGAACCAGGGTACCGAATCTCATATGTGAGAACGCCCTAATGTCAATGATATATCTGTAGAAGTAAAGGAATACCATTTCTATGAAGACAACTACAGGATGTGATCTCACCTACACTGAATGCAATTAATTATATTTTTTTCAAAGGCAGAACAAAACAATTGTTGCTTTATGATGGAATGAGTCAGATTATTTTGTTAGAATCCTTCTATCTCTGCTTACTCATAATGTAATAATGCACTTTCTCCTCACAGGAAATTCCAGGAACAGGAATGCCCACCCTCGCCAGAACCCACGCGGAAAGAAAAGGACAAGAGTGGCTGCCATTGTGTGATCGTCTGAGTGGGCCTTATCACTGTCACTCACCCAGCTACTGTCACCAGTCCCCGCCCCCTGCCTGACATGACATCCTGTATGGATGGCTGAGCGCTGCCTTCTCCACGTGCATGACTCCTGTGGTAGCTACCAGGAACTGCTGCCCCCCACCCAGCTCCCGGACTTCACTTCTAGAAGAAACTGACAACGCCAAATGTTAAAAAAACACCACTTGACCTTCAACAATAATCAAATTCATATGAGAAAGTCCTAACACTAAACATTGCCTCTTAAATCAGCTAAACAATATAATTTTTTGTATTCTGAAGGACTTTTTCTTGCCTTGTAGTGACATTTGTACTTTCTGCCGAGATTGAATGAGAAATATATATATCCAGAATGTCAATGAGAGGTTTGTTAGTTACCAGTTTCTCATCAGAATAGAGAAAGAGATGATCTTATGAAGCTTTGTGTATGTCATACCATATCCGTTTTTACTTCCATGTGCTAATCCGCTACTGTACATAAGTGAAATTTGTTGTGATTTTGAAAGCGCATTTCTAATGACTTATTAAATCGCCACAGTACAGCGTGTAAGGTTGATGAGTTTGGTTTGAAAAATATGAACATAACATGTATACAAGTATGTACACTGTACAGTATATACCTAGATAGCCCTAAAGTTATTATGACGACTTAACTTTCCAGCGTCGGCAGCGGATCCATTTCTATGTCTATGGATTCTGTACTCATCTCAGTGGCCAAATATGGAATGTTTACTGTATTTGCATTGTAAGGTTTATATCCTAGGCTTCTAATTCCATGATATCAAACCTGTTTTATTTATTTAGTTGTTCCACTCTTCTCTGACTCTTACCTGTTGTTGACTATCTCAGAGTCAGGTTGGCCTAATCAGAATTAAACATTTTAAACTCTTCATATTTTAAATCTTTGACAAGCAGTGCACAAGAGACCATGGGTAGTATTTATGTACCTCACTGATAATGATGTTATTAGCAAACCAGTTTCAGAAATGCTCTTCTCTGACATATCTTTTAAAATCAATCCCTTTCAGTTTGAACATAGATTCTTCTTTCATCTATTTGGCTCTCTTTTGGAACATAGGTATTACTTAAAGTAGACAGAGGTATTGAGCTGTTGAAGCTCACTTCTAAACAAACTGTAACTTCATTCCAATGACATGGTTGTTTGTTACACACCGCCTTCAATGATTCATGGAGATGTGTTCATGTTCTCTCCAAGGTTATTGGTGTGACTCTGGGCCAGTTTGGAGCTGTTTCCATGACTCCCACAGTCACATGGAGGTTACATCATTGCCATTACATCACCTGACCTCTCACCTTTAAAGTTAACATCAAGACAATTCACACATTCTGTTGTCTTGTCATCATTTTCCATATGATCTGTATTTCTGCTTAATAGAAACCAATGAACTATTGTAGTTATGTCATCATGTAATATAAGACAAAAAGAAAAAGATGAAAGTGATTATTTGATGGACTTGATTAAATGTTTTTACTTTATACTTTTATACATTATTTTCTTATCAAACTAGTTGACAAGTATTTTTTATATGTTTGTAAGTGAATATGCTCTCACAGCACAGCTTTGTGTATATGTAAAGAGGAATGTATAATTCCCTTAGCTGGTTTTGAACTGATGAAGACTCTAGGCCTACATTTGCTACATTGGTTCTTGACCAACCTGTGGTCCAGAACCTTTTCTCCTCTGGTGGTTTTGATTTGATTTGATTAGGATCTTATTTAGTCCTCATATGGACTAATCTTCCAAGAGTTCTTGGTGTTGGTGACACATTTTCCTTGACCATTCCCCACTACCTTGCCCAATGCCCATACTGCAAATGTCAACCAATGTGTTGGCTGAGCACCTCCACTCAGCCCACCTGACCTACTGGCAGGGTGGATTGTGGTCAAGGTTTGGATCTTCACTGTTCTCTAGGTCAAGGTTTCGGTCACAGAATCATGTGTTCTGCTCACTGGTGGAGTCTGAAAGTACCACCTCCCCTCTTTTGGCAGACTTTATGTACAGTACATTAAATTCATTCTATTGTTTTTCTTTTCACGTCCATGCCCCTTGCCCCATGTATAGCTTCTGGTGCTATAATAAAATCTGTCATTCAGCCAACTATAATAGAGAATATTCCTTCTGTTTTTTATTTTCCGAGAAGTCCTGTATTTGGTGAACTTCATATTTTGTTGACCTTGTTTTGTGAAGAGAGGTGGAACAATAACAGTTGTGTTGGCAGATATTCCTTTGAGAAAATTGATGTATCCAATCTAAGAGGAATAAGATGAGAAGACTCCATTCTTTTAGACCCACTGAACACCTGTTGTCATAATGAGGATGGACCACTAATATCTTCACTAATAACATTCCAACATTAACACCACCTCTAAACTGTCTGCGTGAAAACGTCTCTATCTTATTAGTGATTTAACTCATTCTACTAAAGCTTATTGTCTTCCAGCTGGGTCTGTCTAACAGGAAGAGATGTGTTCTTGTATGGAGGGTAAGTGTGACCTGTGGTTCACCTCTGGCTGAGGGTCATGTTATTCTAGTCATCTCCATCATCACGGCAGAAATATGGGGTCAGACGCCAGGCAGCACTTCAATTCTTCACCTCTGATTAGCCGGCTCCAGAATGTAACACACAACTCTGGAGGGGAGATAGCGGGACAGGGCCATGGTTGCCATAGCACCCTGCACAAATGTCTCATAAATCGAGAGGATCACTGTGAGATTTGGTTTGAAAAGAACCCTTGAAGATAATTCCTACTTTTGGCTGTGTGTTCACGGTGGCCTTGACTCTGAGTCATCTGCGTGGTGTTGCTGGGCTGGGAACAATACAGTGTGTAGTGCACTCAAGTCAAGCATAGTCATTTAAATGCTATTACCATTCTACCTGGCTTTGTCACCAAATAACCATACAATGTATAATTCTGACTGCTACGGCTGAATACTGGAGAAATCCTACGTAATGTGGTGCATGAGTCTGAATACATAACCTCTGAACGTCTGCTGTGTAGGCTACTGGAAGTCAAGATGAGCTGTAGTAGTAAGTCCTTTGACTGGTTCTACATTATCTAAATGATTGTATTGACTGGGGAACAGATGCAATGGCAATCCACTCACATTATGCTTGTACTCATTCATAGCATCTGTAGCAATCTACAGTCACTACACAAGTCAGAGACAGCTTTGTCACTGCAGGCCAGGGTCTCTGTACCTAGAAAGAGAAAGTCAGAGACACAGGGGGCACAAATGTGTCACTGCTGGGCCTCTGTAACCCACGGCTGTCAAATCATTTCTGGTGATATTTGTGGAGTTAGGTTGGATCTGTAATGGCTTCTAAAAAGTCACGCAGAGGACATTATTTTCATCAACTGGATCTCATTCATTTCTATCTGCTGGCAGAAATGAAAGCAAGGCTTTGACCAGGCGGCAGTTGGGCTCAGGAGACATTTCCCCCTTAATTCTCAGATAAATAATGCATGAAAGGCTGTATCTGGAGATATGTCTGAGTTGGCTGTAGACCTCTGCTCAACTCCAGGCCTTTGATCAAATACACAGAGGGAAGGGAGGGAGGGAGACCTTAGGATGTCCTTAATTTTCTGTGCCTTACTGGCAGCACAACAGTATCCTTGTTACTTTAATACAGAGCAGCTATGGATGCACAGAGAGATGGATCCTCCTCATGCATACTACTGTACAGTATACGACATCCACCTGGCTGCTGTCTCAACCACATTTATACTCCAGTCAGAGGAACTCAGGTACTGTACTCAGAGAAGAGGATGTGCAGGGCTCTGAAGGTGCAAGATTGAAGCAGGGAGAGGAGTAGAGATCTCAGACAATGCAGCAATTCTGGGTGAATAACTCCAGTTCTTCTCACCGAAGTATCACGGAACATTACAGTCTGTTTTGCCCTCAGGGTTTCCATTGTAGAGATGAACACACAGTGATGTATACTGCATCTCTCCCACATGTACACACAACTGCAAGCACTGTGCTTGCTCAGTGATGTCCAGCTACTATCTGCTGCAGTGATTATCAGCTCCACTACAAATGAGAGGCGAGAGGGTCGGAGCATAGCTATACTACAGTTTCTCATTTCAGATTAAGGGAATGGGACACAGAGAAAATAGTAAGTATTGGGAGGGCACAATTCCCTTACACGTGTCATCTCTCTCCCTCTCTCTCTCCTGTTCCTTAATTTGTTCTTTGTCATTGTCTACACTAGAGGGAGACGAGATAGGATATATGTTGGGAAGTGCAGTGCCTCTTAAATTCGTAAAACTGTCGATTGGACGTATAATTGATGATGGTGCATGATATTCCTTGTCTTTTAACATGGTTCAAACTAGAACCCCATCTTGAAAACTCAGAATTGAATAGTAATGAAAGCCCACACATCAACATGAGACAAAATACACAAATATCATGTTGTTGTAGGCATTTTATGTTTGAATGACACTCTTAATGGATTTCTGCATCCACTTGGTTACCACTTGGTTTCATACCCTCCACCTGTGTTTTGCTGACTCACTCTACTGTATTCAAAAGCCTAAAATGTGGGCACTAATAAGGACAAGGATTTCAATGGCACCCTTTATTACTACAAATCACCTAATTAAATCAAAGAGAATTCTGTTCCTCGTTCACCAGCACCATCATCAATCAGTAGTCATGCTGAGTTTCTCTGGAGGGAGTGGGAGATTTATTTGGAAAGGTTACAAGACATTGTATAATCGTTACATGGCATTGTATAATCTCAACCGTTCACTGGGACACAATTTCCCAGCTGCCTCGTGTTTTTTAAAGTCATGACTCAGTGGGCTACTGCACATCCCCAAACTCTCACGGTTTGTCTGAGGTGCCTGTCCCGGTTGTCAGGGAGTCAACCCCTTTGTCTATTGAGTTTGGGTCTGATTCACCATGCCTCTGAGGGACCCCTATTGAGACTGCCAAGGCCCACCGCCTCCCCCCTCATAGCGTCTATCCATTGACACTGGGGTTTGGCAGGAGAAAGGGAGGGTGTCCACTCATCCACACTTCCTAGGCGAATCCCAATCCCTCTCAATGTCCCAAAGAAAGATCTTGCTTTGCATTTGGCTCAAAGTCACAGTCCGGAAGGCAGGCATCCAAACCAGCTGCTTTAGAAAATCTGATGACCATTATATGTATTTACCTCTTTCTTGTAACTGACACAGCTTTTTGTGTGAACTTTCAATGTACCTCATAATGAGGGACCTCTTTATTCATCCGCACACTCTCTTTCAATCCTACTGTGCTGTTAGAAATGTTGTGAAATCTTATGAGTTGGGCTTGGCCTTGGCAGGAGTGGGCTATATACACTGAACAAAAATATAAACGCAACATGTAAAGTGTTAGTCCCATGTTTCATGAGCTGAAAAAACAAATCCCAGAAATGTTCCATACGCACAAAAAGCTAATTTCTCTCAAATGTGCACAAATTTGTTTATATCCCTGTTAGTGATGATTTCTCCTTTGCCAAGATAATCCATCCACCTGACAGGTGTGGCATATCAAGAAGCTGATTAAACAGCATGATCATTACACAGGTGCTGAGGAGTATTTGTGTCTGTAATAAAGCCCTTTTGTGGGGAAAACCTCATTCTGATTGGCTGCCCAGTCATGTGAAATCCATAGATTAAGGCCTAATGAATTTATTTCAATTGACTGATTTCCTTATATGAACTGTAACTCAGTAAAATCTTTGAAATTGTTGCATGTTGCATTTACATTTTTGTTCAGTGTAATTATGTTCTAGTTTGAACTATATGACTGCTCCGAATTGGCAACTATCACTCTACTTTTTCAATGCCTTTGCTAAGTGACCTTCAAGGCCAATCCTAAGGGACATTGGCTGTCAGGCATTCATCACATCTCTCTCTCTCTCCCCCTCTGAGCCGTCAAGGAGAGTTCAAGGGATTCAGGGTCAACAGGTTGTATTAAAGGCAATAATAAGCCTATGTGCCAAACACCTCCAGACACAACCCAAAAAGATTCAACCCATGCTTTCTGTAACTGGCTTATGTTGTCAATCAGTGTTAATACATATATTTGGGGATGAAGCTCAGATCGTAGAGCATGGCGTTTGCAACGCCAGGGTTATGGGTTCGATTCCCACGGGGGGTATGAAAAAAATAAAATAATGTATGCACTAACTGTAAGTCGCTCTGGATAAGAGCGTCTGCTAAATGACTAAAAATGTAAAAATGTAATTTTGTTAGAAAAATGTGTGTGTGTACGCACATGTGTGTGTGTGTGTCTGTGTGTACAGAAGCAGTGATTTCTCTGTGTTATTAAGGCATTGCTTTCGATCAATGTTGATTTTCTGAAGCAAACACAGTTTTACAGAAGGTATGTCTCCCCAGAAGGCCAAGTAATATCAACAGATAACTCTGACCACTTGTATATGCCTGAAAATGATATTTCATTCTCAGTGCAACCAGAAAAAAAAACATGAATATATAAGCATGTGTAGGCTATCAATCATGCCCAAGGAGTTCAATACTGTCCATGAATAATTAAATCATGATGGTATGAATGGCAGGCCAACAAATGGAGATAATAATTCAAATCACAATGCTGCACCTTTCCAACATCATCACCAGATGAGACCAACGGGCGTTACAATCTGGGGGATACTGTTACAGAGGATGGAGATGATACATATTTTAATGAAATACAAGTGAAATTTGATGTTTTTGCTCGTTGTGATGTGAAAATTACACGATGATGTATTTAATCGAAATACATGGGGAGATGGCTTCGTGCGCGCAACCAAAGGAGCAACCAATGCATTCGTCAAATTATTGACAAGCTTGTCAACTTGCGCGCACTTATTTTTTCCCTTCTCATTCCAAATGGTATAGCCTATAGAAAGTGAATCCCTGTGCATCACATCTCAACTCCCATTCGTTCGAGGAGGAAACGCTAGAACTGGTGGGAAATCTCGGCGTGATATCTAAACCCAGGTTTTATTTTCCTGTCACGTTGAACCCTATTTAGCAACACCCCGTAGAAGTCATGGAAGGAGTTAGCAGCAACAGGAGCATGTCATACAGTCGATGGAGTTACGACAGGTAAGCGCTTATCCTTTGTCAACATTTACCTTGTTACGCGAGCTGATATCACCAACTTGCCACCAGAACCTCTCCTTTGCCTTTGTTTAGTAGGCTACCATTGTCATATCTAATAAGAAGTTGGTTGTGATTGATAAACCAACCTACAAAACCAATTAAATACAGTAGCCTAGTCTAGACATATATATAAATTGACAGGTGCTGTAATTGGGTGCAATCCTGATATTGATAGAATATTTATCAGGCTGTCATGCACTCTACACTGTAAATCACTTGTCATCATGATGCATTTTTGACATTGGCATGATAAATTGATATGACCTAGATAAGTTAGTTGCCTATGTGACCAAGTGGTGCCTAGCCTACTGCCTAAATCAATGTGTGTGTGTGTGTGTGTGTGTGTGTGTGTGTGTGTGTGTGTGTGTGTGTGTGTGTGTGTCGGAGCAGTGATTTGTCTGTGATACTACAACAATATTGCTTCCGGTCAATGTTGATTTCCTGAAACAAATACAGTGTGAAGGATGCTAGGAGCCTGTACGTTCTGTAACTTAGAATTTCACAAGCTTTAAGGTAGGCTGGTTTTTCTTTTCTTTTTTAAACTCATGGTCAGATGAAATACACTCCTTTCAGTAGAGCTGTGAGTTGTAGTAAGCTTTGTCAGCACACATACAGTAAGTGGGGAAATAGCTTCTCGTTCCATTTCTGCATCAAACAGCTACAGTACAGAGCAATGCTTGCTAGTCTTTATGTTCTGACTATAAAGTCTTTCCTTATTGGTCAGCAGACAACATGACTGCACTCACAGTCAGTCAGTAAGCAACATCCCACTGGGCACACACTGGTTGAATCAACATTATTTCCACGTCATTTCAACATGGAATAGAAGTTGAATTGACATCTGTGCCCAGTGGGATGCTTGTGCCCAGGTTCTCTTAAGCTCTTACAGTGCGATTGGTATTCTAGACACTGTAACTGTGCTGCTTGGGCATCCCAAGAGATTGCAGCGAGAGCTACTGGGTCTCATACAGCTTCATACGATTTCTCTCAGCACTGGGGATGGAGGGAGGGAGGGAGAGAGGGGGAGAGGGAGGGAGGGAGGGAGGGGGAGGGAGGGGGGAGAGAGGGAGGGAGGGAGAGAGAGAGAGGGAGAGAGAGAGAGAGAGGGAGAGAGGGGGGGGAGAGAGAGAGAGGGGGGAGGGAGAGAGAGAGAGAGGGGGAGGGAGAGAGAGGGAGAGAGGGGGGAGAGAGAGAGGGAGAGAGGGGGGAGAGAGAGAGGGAGGAGGAGAGAGCGAGAGAGGGAGGAGGTGAGAGGGGGAGAGGGAGGAAGAGAGGGGGGAGAGAGAGAGGGAGAGAGGGGGGGAGAGAGAGAGAGGGAGGAGGAGAGAGCGAGAGAGGGAGGAGGAGAGAGGGGGAGAGGGAGGAAGAGAGAGGGGGAGAGAGAGAGAGAGAGAGAGAGAGGGGGGAGAGAGAGAGAGAGGGGGGAGGGGGGGGAGGGAGGGAGGGAGAGAGAGGGGGGGAGAGAGAGAGAGAGAGAGAGGTCTCCTAGGCAGTAACACATTCTTGATGTTTTCGTGTTCATGATATATATGACACGCAAATGAATAGAGGCAGGTTGCTCTGCTCTTAAAGATTAATAGTCTGTTGTGTGGAGAGATGCCAGAACCATATGTCTGTGTAGTGTGTACTACCAGGAAGCCATTCATTACTGTGGTGCTTGATCCATGTTTGACACACTAGTGATGTCTGTATGCAGTACACATGAAATGGCACTCCATACAGACATGTGTCACACGAGTTTGACACCAATTTATGAGTTCCCTCCGGCTGGTCTCAGGTTCATTAGAAAATGTTTCTGGGCCGCATGCAGACTCAAAGGTGCTGCTATGGTTTGAATATGCTCTGCTCATGGAGCAGGTGTGTGTGTTTGCAGGCAACGTAATTCATGGCTGTGCCTGCGAAGGTTGGAGCAGTGCACTCACATTGTGTTAGTTCAACAGGCCTGGCAACCCAGTAAACACAGCAACCACAGAGAAATGGAGAGCCAAGGTGGTGAGGGGAGATACTATTCAACGAGAGGAGGGGATCACATTCTCACAGATTGTGTTTTCATAATTCTTGTGTGTCTGCTGAAATTATCTACATAAATGCCAGGAGATCTCATTAGGCTCTGATTTGGCATCGCCTCACATGGTACATTGCAGTTTTACAGCGCTTCTTTATAGAGCTCTAACAATGTATTATTTACAGAAGGAACCCATTACATTATAATAATTTGATGCATAATGAAGCTAAGACTGCAATAAAGTGCATTACTGCAGGAGCTGGCTTTGAAAGAGAGAACTTCCAAGAGTATAGGAAATGTGCCCTATGTGTCCTGTGCCAGGCAATGAAAAAATATTCAGTAACGTGAGAATGGAAACTGCATAGTAATCATTTGATGTTTTTTGGGTTAGTGAGTAGTGTTGGTGAGAGTGGGCCATTTTCTATGTGTGCTGCCATTGTATTTCTGAGAACGTCTCTGGGGGTTAATGCACTGTTGGAGTATGGATGGTCCATGCTGCACACCTGCTCCTGCGCCACAGATGAATGGGTGATGACACAGGGTGTGTGAGATCTCACATCCATAGGCTGTGTAGTGGAGGGGAATGACACACACACACACACACACACACACACACACTGTAGGCACTAGGCAGACATACAACATATAGCTTATGGCTGTTAATCAGTGGAGGTTGCTGAGGGGAGGACGGCTCATAATAATGGGTGGAACAGCGCAAATGGAATAGCATCAAACATGGAAACCAGGTGTTTGATGTATTTGCTACCATTCCACTTATTCTGCTCCAGCCATTACCACGAGCCCATCCTCCCCAATTAAGGTGCCGCCAACCTCCTGTGCTGTTAATATTGTAATGTTGATAATGACACACTGTACATAGTACATTAAATACGCACACACACACACACACACACATGCACATACACAGTTCTGTGTGTGTATAACTGTGTGTACTAACGTATAAACTTTGGTACGAGTTCATATGCTATGTAGAGACTGATCTAAAGACAGGAAGCACTATTTACTTGAATCTTCCGCCAAGATAGAGTAGAAAGATGAAATGATTCCCAGATCCTAACCTGTCTGTCTTACTGTAATTGATCATTGTTTTCTGAGTCTTAGTAACACAGGGTTATTTCCATCTAAAAGGACCCATGAGCACCAACATGTGAAGTTCATAGGAGCATGTCAAATTGGGTGTCAAATGAAAGCTAAGAGTCTATATTTTAGAGAAATTAAGGCATATACATTTTTCAACCATTTTCCATCCTAAAAATGTGGAATAAGTAAAGCTTCACAGAAGTAACAAGTAAAGGTAGACTTATCAATTAGTTATAGTGTTTTTACTGATATCAATTTTGTTTATGAATTATTAAGTGATTAAAACTCAATTCCGTTACCAAATCTGTAACGGAATTACCAAAAAATCGGTAACGGAATTTCTGCAATTGAATAGACTACATTGGGAAATCATAGTAGTCATAAACCACAGTTGGGTTCACAAGTTTGGACAGCACAGTAAAGTACAGTAAAGAAAAGTAGAGTATAGTTCAGGACAGTACAGCACCGTAGAGTACAATAAAGAAAGGTTAGATTATAGTTCAGTACAGTACTGTAGAGTTCAGTACATTTCACAGTAGATTAACTAGAGTTGAGTAAACTACTGTACTGAACTATACTGTACTGAACTATATCTACTGCACTGTACTGAACTCTACTGTACTGAACTCTACACTACACTAATGTACTAAACTCTGCTGTACTGTACTCTACTGAGCTCTTCTGTGCTGTACTTTGATGTCCAAACTTGTGAAACATAGACGTCTAGGATTGGTTCAGATTTGGCCTGGACCAACCAAATATGGTCTTGTTTGGGGTCAGAGCTCATTAAAATAATAGCCAGTGTGTAGAATAATACCCAAATATGCAAAGGAGGAATTGTATATTTATACCTTTGTGTACCTATTTAGGATACATCACCTTGAAGAAAATGACATTCATATCCATAATTATGCATTTCTGTGTAGTACAGATCAGGGACACGTTGAAATTCCGTTACCACAGTTCCAATACCAGATGTAAATCCACTTCACTTACTGTAGTTCAATAACCAAAATACATTTTTCAAAGTCAATATGTCATGTCATAGCTGCCACCCCATTCTTTCTGCAGACATCTTTGAATCTTAATTTAGAGCAGATATTTAACAAACGTGGACATTTTACAGAAAATATGCATCTTCCACTAAATGTGTTTTTGTAAAATGTTCAGTGTAAATTGGTCAAAGTAGTCATTGTGTATAGAGTTGTATGGTTTGTTAAACTTTTAAATCAATGGTTTGTTTTGGCATACATTTTAAGTGAAAAATTCCATTATCGTGGAATTGCCCACAAGTAATTAGAGGCCTCTGCTGTATCAGAGGTGAATTTTGACAGTATGGTCTTTTATCAGTCCATCCCTCATTATGGATCACCTGCTAAGGTCAACAGTTTATCTTCCACTTCCACGTCCTCCTCCTCATTGCTGAATTTATGTGCGTCTAAGTAAATAACAGTGTCTGTCTGCCTCTTATCGACTCAGAGTGGAACAGAGGGGGAGAGAGAGGCCTGGGTTGGAGAGAGAGGGAGCCTGGGTTAGGGAGAGAGGGGGCCTGGTTGGACAGAGAGCGAGAGAGAGGGAGAGAGAAGGGGCCGGGTTCGGACACACGCGGGCAGATTTACAGGGGTTACATATTAGAGCCTTTTTCAAAACCCTCCCTCTGCTGCTGCTGAATTCTGCTTCTGTTGTTGTGTGTGTCTTTGTGTATGTGTGTCTGTGTGTGAGAGTGAGGTCAGGGCTCTGCTGGGGCCATTAGCCAGGGGTTTGATTGCAAACACATCACTGATGGATAATATCTGGTGGTTGTAATATCAATGTAGCAATGTAGGTCCTATGTAGAGAACTGTTCCAGTAACTGGCCCTAGCAGCATATAGAGCACTCAATAGGACATAATCAATTTCCCTGAGGATCCACATCAAGGGTCATGGCTTTGATGATCAATCATTTCCAGTTGCAATCTTCAATGGTTCAAAAACACAGCCCCCCCAGGAATGTATAGTTTTAAGCCCCTGTAACCATATGCTTTCTGAGTTTAGTTGGGTAAACACAAAATCCATGAGGTTTGGATATGATTTCCTCAGAGCATAAAGCTGTATCATGCTTGGGGCATGTTGTCTATCAGTAGTTCATTGAAGCCTATCCTTCTACTCTCTATTACCTCGAATTGGATCCAATCTGATGAATCGATTGGAAGGGGAGAGAGGGCTTGTCGTCAGGCAAAGTTGTGGTTTATTGTTCCGGAAGTAATGAATTATGAGACCAAGAGACCACTATGAAGGGAGCAGCTGTCTGCTATTACCCATCTTTCTACTAGATAGCTAGTGTGAATAAGAAGCATTACCGCTGAGACTGTTCTGGGAACTGCTGCTCTGCTCTGAGGAGTGTGCTACACTTCACTAATTATAGCCCCCAATCAGATAGTGGTGGTGGAAGTGGAAATGCTTTTTACCAATGTGTTGTTTAGGGAGGAACCCTGCATATACTGTATTATATTAAAATTAGAATATTTCATTAAAAGGCAGCTGGAGACAACCATGTTCACAGACGTTGCCTTTGGCTTTTATAAAACGGGGCTGTATTTTAGTTTGTACTATGGTTTTTCAATAAGGTCTGAATTATCGTTTTTTTATGTTTTACATGCAAAACTACAGTAATGTTTCTATCCTCACAACCTCATTTTACAGTCTAAGGTAAAGATTCACCCAGCTGGCTGTAGAGCACAGCTCCAGACTGGTCTGGTTGGCAGTACATTCATATGATGAATGGTTTTTAAATGCAGCATATTGCCAGCTGCTATCAAAATATATTAGAATTCCTGGGTAGCTGTATGCGTTTTTATGTGCCAGCTTCTAAGAGGAATGGGATTTAAGTGATGCTTAACTCAGTTTCTCTAGCAACTCTAATATGCTGCCGGCATACCTGTGTGACTGGACCACGACCACGACTAGGGCTGAGGTGCTTTAGGAGATTAATGTATGTCTCTGTTTTCTAGGATTTTTCCATAGGGTTTGAATGTTTCCCCACCATCCTCAATCTGACTGTATTGTCATACTCTCATGCACTCATACACTACCTTACTTTCCCAACCTCAAAGCATACAGTACCAGTTAAAAGTTTGGACACACCTACTAATTCCAGGGTTTTTCTTTATTTTTACTATTTTCTACATTGTAGAATAACAGTGAAGACATCAAAACTATGAAATAACACATATGGAATCATGTAGTAACCAAAAAGTGTTAAACAAATCAAAATATATTTTATATTTGAGATTCTTCAAAGTAGCCACCCTTTGCTTTGATGACAGCTTTGCACACTCTTGGCATTCTCTCAACCAGCTTCATGAGGTAGTCACCTGGAATGCATTTCAATTAACAGGTGTGCTTTCTTAAAAGTTAATTTGTGGAATTTCTTTCTTTCCTTAATGCGTTTGAGCCAAACAGTTGTGTTGTGACAAGGTAGGGTTGGTATACAGAAGATAGCCCTATTTGATAAAAGACCAAGTCCATATTATGGCAAGAACAGCTCAAATAAGCAAAGAGATAATAAGCAATGGACATTAGACCGGTGGAAGTCTGTCCTTTGGTCTGATGAGTCCAAATGTGAGATTTTTGGTTCCAACCTCCGTGTCTTTGTGAGATGCAGAGTAGGTGAACGGATGATCTCCGCATGTGTGGTTCCCACCGTGAAGCATGGAGGAGGAGGTGTGATGGTGTGGGGTTGCTTTGCTGGTGACACTGTCAGTGATTTATTTAGAATTCAAGGCACACTTAACCAGCATGTCTACCAGCATGTCTACCACAGCATTCTGCAGCGATACGCCATCCCATCTGGTTTGCGCTTAGTGGGACTATAATTTGTTTTTCAACAGGACAATGACCAACACACCTCCAGGCTGTGTAAGGGCTATTTTACCAAGAAGGAGAGTGATGGAGTGCTGCATCAGATGACCTGGCCTCCACAATCACCCGACCTCAACACAATTGAGATGGTTTGGGTTGAGTTGGACCGCAGAGTGAAGGAAAAGCAGCCAACAAGTGCTCAGCATATGTGGGAACTCCTTCAAGACGGTTGGAAAAGCATTCCAGGTGAAGCTGGTTGAGAGAATGCCAAGAGTGTGCAAAGCTGTCATCAAGGCAAAGGGTGGCTACTTTGAAAAATCTAAAATATATTTTGATTTGTTTAACACTTTTTTGGTTACTACATGATTCCATATGTGTTATTTCATAGTTTTGATTTCTTCACTATTATTCTACAATGTAGAAAATTGTAAAAAATAAAGAAAATCCCTGGAATGAGTAGGTGTGTCCAAACTTTTGACTGGTACTGTACATTGACATCAATCTGGTGGCATGGTAGAAAGTCAACAATGTGTTTCATGCATCAGGAAAATCGTTCTTCTGTTTGATCCTTTGCTTGAGATGTCCTGGTTGGGTCCCTAATGGCACCCTATTCTCTTTATAGTGCCCCACACCGTGTTCAATAGGTGCAATCGCCTAGAACCTGACTACTGTATTTCACATGATTATTGTTTATTATTACTTTACAGCTGAATCCAAGTGTTTGAATGATGTGTACTGACTGCAATATATGGCACAGTGTTCACTGATAGCTTGAATGGTAGGAAGTTGAACATGAGAAGGAAATTTACATTTTTTTACATTTACATTTTTAGTCATTTAGCAGACGCTCTTATCCAGAGCGACTTACAGTTTTATATTTTTCATACTGGCCCCCCTTGGGAATCGAACCCACAACCCTGGCGTTGCAAACGCCATGCTCTACCAACTGAGCTACATCCCTGCCGGCCATTCCCTCCCCTACCCTGGACGACGCTGGGCCAATTGTGCGCCGCCCCATGGGTCTCCCGGTCACGGCCGGCTACGACAGAGCCTGGATTCGAACCAGGATCTCTAGTGGCACAGCTAGCACTGCGATGCAGTGCCTTTGACCACTGCGCCACTCGGGAGACATGGTGTATGTATACTGTATTTATATTCCGAACTCTGACATTACTGGTTCTGATATTTCTTAATTTTTATATTTTGGATAATATGTATTGTTATTGTATTACTAGATATTACTGATATACATTTTGATTTGATTTGAAAGCCTCATCTGGATTCATTTTCACTTGTTCCTTGTGATCTGTAGGTTTTGATGCTGTGCTGTGCTAGGTTCATAAGTGTGGTGAAAGGAGTCAGGCGCAGGAGGGTAATCACCGAATGCAGAGTTTATCCTTCGTTGATACACACATGCGCTCCAATAGCGATCAACGAAACAGGCACGAGGGAAACAAACATCCCTGGCAATACACTGTAAAGGAATCCAATAATACATAGGCACAGGGGGAAAATCTACCCTGGCAACACAATGTTATGAGTAGCTCCACCGAGCTACATACTCTCACAATTAACAAGGACAAGGGGGCCGAGGGAACACTTATACACAGACTAATTAGGGGATAGGAACCAGGTGTGATGATGATTGGGGCGGCAGTGGTTAGTACTCCGGTGACGACGAATTAGGCCGAGGCCCCCCCCACCCCTTGATGCGCAGCTCCAGCAGCGCGCCGACCCCGGCCTCGTGGACGGCCAGGAGGACGCGGAGCAGGGCGAGCCGGATGGCGATGGTGGAAATCCCGCAAAAGGGAGGGATCGAGGATATCCCTCACCGGGATCCAGCACCGTTCCTCCGGACCGTACCCCTCCCACTCCACGAGGTACTGAAGGCCCCCCACCCGACGCCTCGAATCCAGGATGGCATGGACAGAGTACGCCGGGCCCCCCTCGACGTCTAGAGGAGGTGGAGGAACCTACCGCACCTCCGACTCCTGGAGCGGACCAACCACCACCGGCCTGAGGAGAGACACATGAAACGAGGGGTTAATACGGTAATCAGGGGGGAGTAACAACCTATACGTAACCTTGTTGATTCTCCTCAGGACTTTGAACGGCCCCACAAACCGCAGGCTCAGCTTCCGGCAGGGCAGGCGGAGGGGCAGATTCCGGGTCTAGAGCCAGACCCGATCCCCCGGTACGAAAACCGGGGCCTCACTGCGGTGACGGTCAGTGTTGGCCTTCTGACGATGCACGGCGCGCTGGAGGTGAATGTGGGCAGCGTCCCAAGTCTCCTCTGCGCGCCGAAACCAGTCATCCACCGCAGGCGCCTCGGTCTGGCTATGGTGCCATAACCGGTTGGTAACCCAAAACACATTGAAATGGTGTTAGGTTAGTAGAGGAGTGGCGGAGAGAGTTCTGGGCATATTCTGCCCATGGCAAGAACACCGACCACTCCCCCGGCCGGTCCTGGCAATAGGACCGCAGGAACCTACCCACATCCTGATTTACTCGTTCCAACTGACCGAGACCCCCAGACGTTCCATGAACGCCTTCCAAAACTTGGACGTGAACTGGGAACCTCGGTCGGACACTATATCCTCTGGCACCCCGTAGTGCCGGAAGACGTGAGTGAACAGGGCCTCCGCAGTCTGCAGGGCCGTGGGGAGACCTACCAGGACGTCCTCTGGCTGCCAGCATCGTGGAATGCTCCTGGACCTGTGCCACGACTCCAGGCATGCGGTCTTCTCCCGCTGACTCCATAGCGGGTGGGTGATTCTGTGGTGAGTGTGGTGAAAGGAGTCAGGCGCAGGAGGGTAATCACAGAATACAGTGTTTATTCCTTCGTTGACACACACATGCGCTCCAATAGCGATCAACGAAACAGGCACGGGGGAAACAAACATCCCTGGCAATACACTGTAACGGAATCCAATAATACATAGGCACAGGGGGAAAATCTACCCTGGCAACACAATGTTATGAGTAGCTCCACCGAGCTACATACTCTCACAATTAACAATCACCCACAAGGACAAGGGGGCAGAGGGAACACTTATACACAGACTAATTAGGGGATAGGAACCAGGTGTGTGTGATTGACAAGACAAGTGTGATGATGATTGGGGCGGCAGTGGTTAGTACTCCGGTGACGACGAACGCTGAAGCCTGCCCGAACAAGGAGGGGAGGCAGCCTCGGCCGAAGTCGTGACAATAAGTCTCTCCATCTGAAAACATCGCACTGGCGGGGCAGCCCACCTGCGGCTTTTGAGTACTTGAGTGTATGTCTTCTTAGGATTATGGAGGAGGTACCATAGACTTACTGTATCTTACCCCTTGGCTGTGACTGGGCTGGTATACAGTATAAAGGGCATTGGAGGTGTTATTACAGTGTTCACTTCCAGACAGGCTGCTATTTAATGATCAGAAGCTGCACTGCTGAATAATATTGAGTTTTGTCACAATGGAGAGCTAATTTAATTGGTAAACAATCTTATTTTCAAAGCATAATTGCGCAGTATGTAACTAGTTTAAGTTAGAAAATGAAATGTCATTTTCCAATTAAAATACCATGAAAATAATATGGCTACTTATGTCATTTGAAATTGAATGTTTCTGTAACTGAAAGGGAGTTTTTAATATCAACAAAGAAGATGAGAGACAATCTCTATTCTGACCTGTAGTTAGACAGAAATGTGCACTCGGGTTTGCGTCCCAAATGCATCCTAATTGACACCCTATTGTTCCTGGTCAAAAGTAGTGCACTACATAGGGAATGGGGTGCCGTTTGGGATACAAACAGAATCTCTATCCTGGCCTGTGTTCAGATTAAGAGACATAGACTGGGCCCTCAGTCTACTGTATGCTAAACATCTCTTTTGAATAATTGATTTTAGCGCAGAGAAGGTTGACCTCTGGTATGCTGTGTGGAATGCTAATCATGTTTTAAAGTAATAGTCCGTGCTTGACTTGGGCAGGAGCTCACCGTATCTGAGTACTGGCACCTCAAATGTTCTACTGCTTGAGCTCCTCTTCCTCTTATAGAATATTAGCTCAAAAGTATTGTGGAGCTCCTGCACCTAAATATAAACAGCACCAGCACCCAAAATGAGTACCAGCCCCTATTTCAGTCCAAGTCAAGCACTGGTAATAGTGGGTACTATGGAGACAGTCAGATACTATTTTTCAGTAATGATGGGGGGTTTCTTACTGTAGAAATAAATTTGACTATTATTATAAGCCTCTGCAAAGTCTGTTGCAAACTACCATCTCTATAATTCATGGCCAGAATAATGCATGAGATGTCTCTACTGGCTCTACAGCAGGTTTCATTGTTAATTTCATTTGGTTCATTATTGGGTGAGATTCTGGTCCAAGTTTTAAAATGATGATTATACTGTGTCTTATTCACTGAGACATGTTGGTATTACTGTATGGGAGTATTGGGGACCACTGACTGTGAAAATGACAGTGACTGAGTATAACTTACTCCTACATTGCCATACGCATTTTGCTACGGCTGGCCATGCTTTCCACCTGGCTACCTCTACCCCGGCCACCAGCTCTGCACCCTCCGCTGCAACTTGTCCATGCCCCCCCCGCTTCTCCTTCACACAAATTCAGACAGCTGATGTTCTGAAAGAGCTGAAAAATCTGGACCCCTACAAATCAGCTGGGCTAGACAATCTGGACTCTTTCTAAAATTAGCCGCCGAAATTGTCGCAACCCCTATTATTAGCCTGTTCAACCTCTCTTTCGTAACGTCTGAGATCCCCAGACATTGGAAAGCTGCCGCGGTCATCCCCCTCTAGATCCAAACTTTTACAGACCTATCTCCATCCTGCCCTGCCTTTCGAAAGTATTTGAAAGCCAAGTTAACAAACAGATCACCTGCCATTTCGAATCCCACCGTACCTTCTCCGCAATTGCAATCCGGTTTCCGAGCTGGTCATGGGTGCTCCTCAGCCACGCTCAAGGTCCTAAACGATATTATAACCGTGATCGATAAAAGACAGTACTGCGCAGCCTTCTTCATCGACCTGGCCAAGGCTTTCGACTCTGTCAACCACTGCATTCTTATTGGCAGACTAAATAGCCTTGGTTCTCAAATGACTGCCTCGCCTGGTTCACCAACTACTTCTCAGATAGAGTTCAATGTGTCAAATCGGAGGGCCTGTTGTCTGGACCTCTGGCAGTCTCTATGGGGGTGCCACAGGGTTCAATTCTCGGGCCAACTCTATTCTCTGTGTATATCAATGATGTCACTCTTGCTGCTGGTGACGCTCGGATCCACCTCTATGCGGACGGCACCATTTTGTATACATCTGGCCCTTCATTGGACACTGTGTTAACAAACCTCCAAACGAGCTTCAATGCCATACAACACTCCTTCCGTAGCCTCCAACTGCTCTTAAACACTAGTAAAACTAAATGCATGCTCTTCAACCGAATGCTGCTTGGACCCGCCCACCCGACTAGAATCACTACTCTCGGCGGGTCTGACCTAGAGTATGTGGACAACTACAAATACCTAGGTGTCTGGTTAGACTGTAAACTCTCCTTCCAGACTCACATTAAGAATCTCCAATCAAATGTTAGATCTAGAATCGGCTTCCTATTTCGCAACAAAGCCTCCTTCACTCATTCTGCCAAACATGCCCTCGTAAAACTGACTATCCTACCGATCCTTGACTTTGGCGATGTCATTTACAAAATAGCCTCCAACACTCTACTCAGCAAATTGGATGTAGTCTATCACAGTGCCATCCGTTTTGTCACCAAAGCCCCATACACTACCCACCATTGTGACCTGTATGCTCTTGTTGGCTGGCCCTCACTACATATTCATCGCCAAACCCACTGGCTCCAGGTCATCTATAAATCACTGCTAGGCAAATCCCCGTCTTATCTTAGCTCACTGGTCACCATAGCAACACCGACCCGTAGTCTGCGCTCCAGCAGGTATATCTCACTGGTCATCCCCAAAGCCAACACCTCCTTTGGCCGCCATTCCTTCCAGTTCTCTGCTGCCAATGACTGGAACGAACTGCAAAACTCTCTGAAGCTGGAGACTCTTATCTCCCTCACTAACTTTAAGCATCAGTTGTCAGAGCAGCTTACCGATCACTGCACCTGTACACAGCCATTCTGAAATTAGCCCACCCAACTACCTCATCCCCATATTGTTATTTATTTTGCTAATTTGCACCCCAGTATCTCTATTTGCACATCATCTTTTGCACATCTATCATTCCAGTATTAATACGAAATTGTAACTATTTTGCACTATGGCCTATTTATTGCCTTACCTCCATAACTTACTCTGTGTTGTTGTTTTTATCGCACTGCTTTGCTTTATCTTCGCCAGGTCGCAGTTGTAAATGAGAACTTGTTCTCAACTGGCTTACTTGGTTAAACAAAGGTTAAATAAAAAATAAAAAAATTTAAAAAAATTCAGTGTTATATGTTGTGATGCCATGATAGTGACACAGTGCACTGTCAACCTCCTCGTCCCTTACTTTCCCAAGGACACAAAGTGTTCTGAGAAGAGAACAAAGCTGGAAGTGAGTGAATAGTGGAGGACTGCAGCACGTGCACTGCCTGTGTTGTAGAGATCATTAAGGGAAGTGTGGAGCACCTCTTGTCAAAGCCAAAGTGTGTGCTGGGCCAACTGGAAAGACAGCGATTCGAGCTGGTAGCTGCCTGCCTGCGACTGACAATCACAGTGAATGCTACGTATATAATTATATAGCTAGACTCTAAAGGATACCAGAGCTGGAAAAGTAAATAGCCAATCTCACTGCTTGTGTTTTGTAGGTATGGAAGGGGCTTGTGTTTGTGTAAGAAGCCTTATGTTGTGATGAATAGACGGTTCTGCTGTGAAGGGAAAATGGGCAATTACCAGTAGTTATGGTTAGGCCTTTGTGCACTGAGTGTACAAAACATTAGGAACACCTGCTCTTTCCATGATATAGACTAACCAGGTGAAAGCTATGATCACTTATTGATGTCACTTGTTAAAGCCACTTCAATCAGTGTAGATGAAGGGGAGGAGACAGGTTAAATAATTATTTTTAAGCCTTGAGACAATTGAGACATGGATTCTGTATGTGTGCCATTCAGAGGGTGGATGATTCTACAGTGTATAAATCCTATTGGAGTTGGAGGTACCTCATCATAGATGGGTTTTTTTTAACCCTCTAACCATGAAATGGAGGGCTTAGTGTCTGTAGGGGTATACAGTAGACAGGTAGACTGGGCTTGCAGTGAACACCCAGAGTATTCTTTTGTCTTATAATTTTCTATCAGTCCTCATGCTCCGCTCTGCTTGTGAATGAGCAGAACAACAGAACACAACCAGTAAATTCTCTGATAATTACTGTGTGGTCCCTGGAGGCGTTATGAACATGTCTGATATGTAATGAAAGACCCCAACCATCCCACTCTTGTCAACGAGCAAGGCCTC
This sequence comes from Coregonus clupeaformis, assembly GCF_020615455.1. Taxonomy (NCBI): domain Eukaryota; kingdom Metazoa; phylum Chordata; class Actinopteri; order Salmoniformes; family Salmonidae; genus Coregonus; species Coregonus clupeaformis. The sequence continues at coordinate 204,523 of NW_025534033.1, forward strand.
TTTGCCAGAGTAAGCTGTCCGTGGCAATCTCACACATCATAGACAGGGGAACTGTCCAAGGTCCTTACCAATGATGTATATAAACCATGGATAGCTGATGCTATGTTTTGGCCATGGAGAGGCTTTGAAGCCACCGGTCGGCCATATTGGCACTCCTCAGAAAAGCAGTCCTCCATAGGAATGAATGGAATTCTACAATATTTAATTTCTAATGTTTTAAGGACAAAATAACATATATTTAAGTATTATTTTGTTGTTGTGGGGACAGTAACATTAGTACTTTCAAAAAAGTATACTTTAAGGAAAATATTTATATACAGTGAGGGAAAAAATCCCCTGCTGATTTTGTACGTTTGCCCACTGACAAAGACATGATCAGTCTATACTTTTAATGGTAGGTTTATTTGATCAGTGAGTGCTCACAGCAATTAAAAAACGTGCTGCTGCTCCTCGCTCTGCACAGCTGAATGCAGTGTTGACTCCTCTACTCTGGAGGTAGGATAGTTTGGAGAGGTTGGAGAGAGCAAAGCCCTATGGACTGGATTAGTCATATAGCTGTAGATGAGCTCTATGTCCACAGACAGGGGAGGCCATGGGAAACCATTCTGGCTAGCTGATTGCAGGCTCCTAGTTGACACTGAGTAGGCCACTGTGTGGAATGGATATCACACTATGGACCACAGATCATCTAGCTGGATCCTCTTTTTTCTCTCTCTCTCTCTCTCTCTCTCTCTCTCTCTCTCTCTCTCTCTCTCTCTCTCTCTCTCTCTCTCTCTCTCTCTCTCTGTGTATCTGTCTCTCTGTGTCTCTGTCTCACTCTCTCTCTCTGGGGGCCATTGTTCCTGGATGCAATGAATCACTCACTGACAATTATCAGTAGAAAAAGTCCTAAGAAAGTATATAGATCAGAGTCCAGCAGCAGGCAGCCTGGGTTTCCTTCAGGAATTGATCAGTAGCCTTGGCTGATGCCTCAAGGTGAGCCTGGCCATTGTGACACTGGCTCACGGATAATGATACATTACTTCTCAATGAAGCAAACAGATCGTTAAGGCCGTCCTCGTACACACTTGTAGTTAAATGTTATCTTAACTTTAAATGTTTTTTTATTTTATTTTAAGATGTCATCAAACCTGTTACGGTTGCATCACCTCCCTCCACCTGTTTGGTAATATTATCTCTAGATACAATTTGTGCTTAGTCTTACTAAACTGATTTATATTTTTCTTATTGTACGCACATTCTCTCATCTTTAGCAATTACAGTTAAATGAAGGCTTTAGAGAAAAATCATCATCTCAGTGACACAAACAGTATATTGAGTAACAACGCTTGAATCAGCAGTGAATCACTCAGGACACAGCAGATTGCAATCAATGTGCCATCGCATCGTGGTATAAGTATAGAATGTGTGGCTATAATAACGACAGTTGAGAGAAGTGGACAGAAATGGGACTGAAGGAGGAGTACTGGAGTATCGTGGAGGATGTCCAGAGGCCCTATTTGAATGCCTGAGCTGCACATGCCTGTCTTAAAACATGTGAGGCAGTAGGTTAGCCACCCCGTCACATCACATTACTGTCAGATAGCCCACTCAGCAGTGTACTGCCAGGTGTAGGAAGACTTTGATGCAGAGTGAGTGCACACATGGCAACCCAGCTGTGCCCTGATGATCCTGTGTGCTATCCCCTGGTCCAATAGAACATTCAGGTCATTAGTAATGGTTGGTAGTGGAGGAATATTCAAAGTAACAACATTCTATTCTATTTCATACCCATTTTATTTTCATTAAAACAAAATTACAAGATGCTTTGTAAAGTATCGTAGATGCATCAATTGCAGCTGGTTGCATCCATTCCCGTGTGTTATAGCATGTTAGCTTTAAATCCATTGCTTACATTCATAAAAGTAATACAAATGGCAGAGATGTCCAAATCTATGATAACCTCTGTCTTTCTGAGTTATTCACCTCTCTCATGCGATGGGTCATTATTTAGCGTGATAACAGTAAATCTGTCATGCCTACATTATTGCCTCCCTGGGTCTGCTGAGATTTAGTCCTACAGCAGCCTGACATCTATGGCTGACAGACATGCGATGAGATGAGGCCTTTTCAGGAGGACAGATTTACATCACACTCTGTCTCAAGGGGACTGACTGACACCAGAGAGAGAGAGAGAGAGAGAGAGCGCCTGTTGGTCCCCACCCTGAGGGCGTGTGGTTTCCTGTATTCACCTTTTGTCTTGTATTCTTCCCTTCCTAGAATAGGAACTTTAATGTCCCCGAGGGAGGAAATGGTCTTAGACACAAAGTCCTCCCACAACGTAGATAAGTAGATATGGAGGTATTTAAATGAAGATGAAGCTTATTTAATAGAAGGTTTCCTCATATCCTGTATAACAACATTAGTGGTATACTTCACTGTCTGGCATGAGGAATTTTAGGAAATGGAGTGAAGCAGATTTCTCAGTGGACCTAGTATATTTTCTTCAGCATTGTCTGTCATTTATGTGAGTGAGTGAGCAAGCGTGTTTGTGTTAAAGGTGATATTTCCCCACTGTGACAACACTACATGCTATATTTTGACACAGTCACTGATTCCACAGTGCAACAGTAGATAACTCCAGAGGTGTGCAGCCAGTGTAGATGAACAGAGAACAACAGAACTCTCACCTCAGTAAAGGTGGGAATTCAATCACTGTAAGGGCTGAAGATGCTGGGGGATAGAGTTCTCATTGCTCAAGCCTAGAACACTCCACATTTTCACAAGGTAGTATGAAAGACAAACCTTTCACCACACTCAATACTTGGCCTTTTCTAATGAAAGAGCTTGTGTTTCAAAGGTCAATTTGTGTGGTTGACACGTCTCTCTGCCCCTGTAGTCTGAGGCGAGACCCAATCTTCTCTTCTTCTGCCTCTGAAGCATCACAAAGCAGCCATCTGTTGCTCTCCCTTATTCTCCCAACAACACAGGGTAAATAGAGCACATCACATGCTATCTGACTGGAGATGAGTGAGAGAGGGTGAGTTAGTGGTACTGGCTGCTGTAGCTGACACACACTGCCTGACACATTTACATTTTACATTTACATTTTAGTCATTTAGCATACGCTCTTATCCAGAGCGACTTACAGTTAGTGAGTGCATACATTATTTTTCATTTTTCATACTGGCCCCCCGTGTGAATCGAACCCACAACCCTGGCGTTGCAAACGCCATGCTCTACCAACTGAGCTATATCCCTGCCGGCCAATCCCTCCCCTACCCTGGACGACGCTGGGCCAATTGTGCGCCGCCCCATGGGTCTCCCGGTCGCGGCCGGCTACGACAGAGCCTGGATTCGAACCGCCGGCTACGACAGAGCCTGGATTCGAACCAGGATCTCTAGTGGCACAGCTAGCACTGCGATGCAGTGCCTTAGACCACTGCGCCACACACACAGACCACACACACACACAGACCACACACACACACACACACACACACACACACACACACACACACACACACACACACACACACACACACACACACACACACACACACACACACACACACACACACACACACACACACACACACACACACACACACACACACACACACACACACACACACACACACACACACACACACACACACACACACACACACACACACACACACACACACACACACACACACACACACACACACACACACACACACACACACACACACGCGCTACAGCTACGTGCTACCAGCCTACCACACATAATCAGTCATCAGGTATTCCTCATGATAGGTTTCAGGGGGGCGGGAGCAGACGTATATACCAATTCAGACCCTGTTGCTGAACTGTAGGCCTCTCTAACCCTAACCCTGATGTTGAAGGAGCGCCTTTCATTTGATGGCCTGCACATGCGCAGTTCGGCGCAACACGTTGCCATGACATTGCCTACAAGTGTGATCAGTGATTTCTATTGGAGAAGCAGTTTGAGCCTATCTTTATACTGTACTGTCTTTGTTGTCTTCTTACTACTTCCCTCCTTTTCTACTTTCTTCCTCCTCCATGCCTTCATCTGGACCCTCCTTCCCATCATCACACCTGTGTGTGTGTGTGTGTGTGGTAGGCCTACTTGTACCCATGGAGCCTGTTGCTATGGTGAACAGTGATGATGGAAAAGGGGGAGCTTACAGGAGGATCCACTGACATCAGATTGTGTGTGCTGCATAATTACTTCCCAGTCTTCTCTTTCAAGAGGGGAGGAGACTGAATGTGAAAACTTGCTAAGCCCTCTCCTTCTCGCTCTCTTCCTCTCTCTCTTGGTCTCTCTCTTATTGTTTCTCTCTCTGTCTTTCTCCCTCTCCCCTTCTCTATCTCACAGCCCCCCCCCCCCTCTCTCTATCACATGAAAAGAATGAGATGGATACTCTATACCTCTGTCTGCATGCTGTGTCTGGAATCACATCAACAGCATTATCCCAGATACCCTAGACCCACTCCAATTCGCATATCGCCCCAACAGATCCACGGATGACGCAATCTCAATCGCACTCCACACTGCCCTTTCCTACCTGGACAAAAGGAACACCTATGTGAGAATGCTGTTCATTGACTACAGCTCAGCGTTCAACACCATAGTACCCACAAAGCTCATTACTAAGCTAAGGACCCTGGGACTAAACACCTCCTTCTGCAACTGGATCCTGGACTTCCTGACGGGCCGCCCCCAGGTGGTAAGGGTAGGCAACAACACGTCTGCCACACTGATCCTCAACACTGGGGCCCCTCAGGGGTGCGTGCTTAGTCCCCTCCTGTACTCCCTGTTCACCCACGACTGCGTGGCCAAACACGACTCCAACACCATCATTAAGTTTTCTGACGACACAACAGTGGTAGGCCTGATCACCAACAACGATGAGACAGCCTATAGGGAGGAGGTCAGAGACCTGGCAGTGTGGTGCTAGGACCACAACCTCTCCCTCAATGTGAGCAAGACAAAGGAGCTGATCGTGGACTACAGGAAAAGGAGGGCCGAACAGGCCCCCATTAACATCGACGGGGCTGTAGTGGAGCGGGTTGAGAGTTTCAAGTTCTTGGTGTCCACATCAACAAACTATCATGGTCCAAACACACCAAGACAGTTGTGAAGAGGGCACGACAACACCTTTTACCCCTCAGGAGACTTGAAAAGATTTGCCATGGGTCCCCAGATCCTCAAAAGGTTCTACAGCTGCACCATCGAGAGCATCCTGACCGGTTGCATCACCGCCTGGTATGGCAACTGCTTGGCATCTGACTGTAAGGGGCTACAGAGGGTAGTGCGTACGGCTCAGTACATCACTGGGGCCAAGCCATCCAGGACCTATATACAAGGCAGTGTCAGAGGAAAGCCCAAAAGATGGTCAAAGACTCCAGTCACCCAAGTCATAGACTGTTCTCTCTGCTACCGCACGGCAAGCGTAACCGGAGCGCCAAGTCTAGGACTAAAAGGCTCCTTAACAGCTTCTACCCCCAAGCCATAAGACTGCTGAACAATTAATCAAATGGCCACCTGGACTATTTACATTTACACCCACCCCGACCCCTCCATTTGTTTTTATACTGCTGCTACCTGCTGTCTATTATCTATGCGTAGTCACTTTACCCCTACCTACATGTACAATTTACCTCGACTAACCTGTACCCCCGCACATTGACTCGGTACCGGTACACCCTGAAATAGCCTCGTTATTGTTATTTTACTGTGTTACTTTTTATTATTTTTTACTTTAGTTTATTTGGTAAATATTTTCTTAACTCTTTCTTGAACTGCATTGTTGGTTAAGGGCTTTTAAGTAAGCATTTCACGGTAATGTCTACACCTGTTGTATTCAGCGCATGTGACAAATAAAGTTTTATTTGATTTTGATTTGATCTATAGCAGCAGGATTTCATGGTGCATTTACTATTAATAATTCATATGTCAGTATGAGAGAGCCGAAGATCTGAAGAGACAACCAGTAATACTCAAAATCACCTATTTTGATAATGGCCATGATTACTTATCACAGAGGATTTTCCTGTTCCAAAGGTGTTTAGTTTATAGATGTATTACTTCACTGCAGTACAAGTAAAATACATCACTTATTCTTAATCTGAAATGGCTGTGTGGAATATATTGTGATAGCTGTTGTTTTTGAGGAAGGTTTACTTGAAATGGTTGTGATATGTGTTTGTCATACCTACTACCTCAGTTGAATGCAATGACTATAAGTCGCTCTGGATAAGAACATCTGCTAAATTACCAAAATATCAAATGTAATCAGTCCAAGCATGCTCATGAATACTGAAGCTGGTGTGTTATGTACCACAAGACAGTGATTGCATTGAAAGGAACTGATTAACTTAGAGGGTAGAGGGAGGGAATTCTGAAGAGTACAATGATAGACACATGATGTTGGATAGAGTCATCATCCTTCACCATACAGTATATGTTATGTCATCCTGATCAGAGCATGCTAATGAGCTTTTGTATAGAACGCTTCTAGGAGACAGAGACCGTATGTATCTAGTGTCTCAGATTGTGAGTGCTAACTTATCACTTATGCTTTTTAGATCACAATGAAAAAAGGTTATATGGTCATCCCAGATCAGCACTCCTATTCTAAGATGCTTAATACATACACTACCGGTCAAAAGTTTTAGAACACCTACTCATTCAAAGGGTTTTCTTTATTTTTACTATTTTCTACATTGAAGTGAAGACATCAAAACTATGAAATAACACATATGGATTCATGTAGTAACCAAAAAAGTGTTAAACAAATCAAAATATATGTTATATTTGAAATTCTTCAAATAGCCACCCTTTGCCTTGATGACAGCTTTGCACACTCTTGGCATTCTCTCAACCAGCTTCATGAGGTAGTCACCTGGAATGCATTTCAATTAACAGGTGTGCTTTCTTAAAAGTTAATTTGTGGAATTTCTTTCCTTCTTAATGCGTTTGAGCCAATCAGTTGTGTTGTGACAAGGTAGGGGGGGTATACAGAAGATAGCCCTATTTGGTAAAAGACTAAGTCCATATTATGGCAAGAACAGCTCAAATAAGCAAAGAGAAACGACAGTCCATCATTACTTTAAGACATGAAGGTCAGTCAATATGGAACATTTCAAGAACTTTTAAAGTTTCTTCAAGTGCAGTCGCAAAAACCATCAAGCGCTATGATGAAACTGGCTCTCATGAGGACCGCCACAGGAATGGAAGACCCAGAGTTACCTCTGCTGCAGAGGATATGTTCATTAGAGTTACCAGCCTCAGAAATTGCAGCCCAAATAAATGCTTCACAAAGTTCAAGTAACAGACACATCTCAACATCAACTTTTCAGAGGAGACTGTGTGAATCAGGCCTTCATGGTCGAATTGCTGCAAAGAAAGCACTACTAAAGGACAACAATATGAAGAAGAGACTTGCTTGGCCCAAGAAACACGAGCAATGGACATTAGACCGGTGGAAATGTGTCCTTTGGTCTGGAGTCCAAATTTGAGATTTTTGGTTCCAACCGCTGTGTCTTTGTGAGACGCAGTGTGGGTGAACGGATGATCTCTGCATGTGTTTTTCCCACCGTAAAGCATGGAGGAGGACGTGTTATGGTGTGGGGGTGCTTTGCTGGTGACACTGTCTGTGATTTATTTAGAATTCAAGGCACACTTAACCAGCATGGCTACCACAGCATTATGCAGCGATACGCCATCCCATCTGGTTTGGGCTTAGTGGGACTATCATTTGTTTTTCAACAGGACATGACCCAACACACCTCCAGGCTGTGTAAGGGCTATTTGACCAAGAAGGAGAGTGATAGAGTACTGCTACAGATGACATGGCGTCCACAATCCCCCGACCTCAACCAAATTGAGATGGTTTGGGATGAGTTGGACCGCTGAGTGAAGAAAAAGGAGCCAACAAGTGCTCAGCATATGTGGGAACTCCTTCAAGACTGTTTGAAAAGCATTCCAGGTGAAGCTGGTTGAGAGAATGCCAAGAGTGTGCAAAGATGTCATCAAGGCAAAGGGTGGCTATTTAAAATCAAATCAAACTGTATTTGTCACATACACGTGTTTAGCAGATGTTATTGCGGGTGTAGCGAAATGCTTGTGCTTCTAGCTCCGACAGTGCAGTAATATCTAACAAGTAATATCTACAAATGTCACAACATATACCCAATACACACAAATCTAGTAAGGAAGGGAATTTAAGAACATATACATAGATGGACAAGCAATGACAGAGCAGCATGGACTAAGATACAGTAGAATATTATAGAATAGAATACGGTATATACATATGAAATGAGTAGTGCAAGATATGTAAACATTATTAAAGTGACTAGTGTTCCATTTCTTAAAGTGGCCAGTGATTTTCAATAGGCCAAGCCAAATTTCTACAGCCTCCTGAGGTTGAAGCGGCTCTGTTGCACCTTCTTCACCACACTGTCTGCGTGGGTGGACCATTTCAGTTTGTCAGTGATATGTACGCCAAGAAACTTGAAGCTTTCCACCTTCTCCACTGCAGTCCCGTCGATGTGGATATGGGGGTGCACCCTCTGCTGTTTCCTGAAGTCCACTATCATCTCCTTTGTTTTGTCATTGACATGAGTGCACACACATTGAGTGAGAGGTTATTTTCCTGGAACCACACTCCCAGAGCCCTCACCTCCTCACTGTAGACGGTCTCGTCATTGTTGGTAATCAAGCCTACTACTGTTGTGTCGTCTGCAAACTTGATGATTGAGTTGGAGGCGTGCTTGGCCACGCAGTCATGGGTGAACATGGAGTACAGGAGGGGGCTGAGCACGCACCCTTGTGGGGCCCCAGTGTTGAGGATCAGCGAAGTGGAGATGTTGTTTTCTACCTTCACCACCTGGGGTCGGCCCGTCAGGAAGTACAGGACCCAGTTGCACAGGGCGGGGTTCAGACCCAGGGCCTCGAGCTTAATGATCAGCTTGGAGTGTACTATGGTGTTGAATGCTGAGCTATAGTCAATGAACAGCATTCTTACATAGGTATTCCTCTTGTCCAGATGGGATAGGGCAGTATGCAGTGTGATGGCGATTGCATTGTCTGTGGATCTATTGGGGCAGTAAGCAAATTGAAGTGGGTCTAGGGTGACAGGTAAGGTAGAGGTGATATGATCCTTGACTAGTCTCTCAAAGCACTTCATGATGACAAAGGTGAGTGCTACGGGGCGATAGTCATTTAGTTCAGTTACCTTTGCTTTCTTGGGTACAGGAACAATGGTGGCCATCTTGAAGCATGTGGGAACAGCAGACTGGGAAAGGGAAAGATTGAATATGTCCGTAAACACACCAGCCAGCTGGTCTGCGCATGCTCTGAGGATGCGGCTAGGGATGCCGTCTGGGCCGGCAGCCTTGCAGGGGTTAACATGCTTAAATGTCTTACTCACGTCGGCCATGGAGAGGGAGAGGCCACAGTCCTTGGTAGTGGGCCTCGTCGGTGGCACTGTGTTATCCTCAAAGCGGACGAACAAGGTGTTTAGCTTGTCTGGAAGCGAGGCGTCGGTGTTGGCGACGTGGCTGGTTTTACTTTTGTAGTCCGTCTTTTCCTTTAGTAGTCCGTATTTTGAAGAATCTCAAATATAAAATATATTTTGATTTGTTTAACACTTTTTTGGTTACTACATCATTCCATATGTGTTATTTCATAGTTGTAATGTCTTCACTATTATTCTTCAATGTAGAAAATAGTACAAAAAATAAGGAAAAACCTTGAATGAGTAGGTGTTCTAAAACTTTTGACCGGTAGTGTACATCCCCTGAAATGGTGGTGAAAGTCACCCAGATTCGAGTGAAGGATACCACATGTGGTTGTTCAAAAGCTCACTGTTACTTCTAAAGTATAATATTTTCAAGATGTTGTATTGACTAAATCAGAATAATCCCATACCAAGTGATTGAGGGAATAAATACTACTGTACATCTCTGGTCATATCTGATGCTGAACAGCACCACCATGTGATGGTGTAACAATGTCTGGAGGCGATCACATGATTCTCTAACTTCCTGGCGTTTGTGTTCCCTCCTGTGGTCGAAGGGAAGAAGCACATGTGCCAGTTGAATTTGATAGTATAGCAGTCATAGATGTTGTGTTTCTGGACTACCACTAGGTGTCAGGGTAGAATGCTTAGTAAAGCTGTTAGCTACAGTATCATGGGTAGGAGGATAGTCTTACCATAGATATGTACAGTGGGGAGAACAAGTATTTGATACACTGCCGATTTTGCAGGTTTTTGCTACTTACAAAGCATGTAGAGGTCTGTAATTTTTATCATAGGTACACTTCAACTGTGAGAGACGGAAAATCACATTGTATGATTTTTAAATAATTAATTTGCATTTTATTGCATGACATAAGTATTTGATCACCTACCAACCAGTAAGAATTCCGGCTCTCACAGACCTGTTAGTTTTTCTTTAAGAAGCCCTCCTGTTCTCCACTCATTACCTGTATTAACTGCACCTGTTTGAACTCGTTACCTGTATAAAAGACACCTGTCCACACACTCAATCAAACAGACTCCAACCTCTCCACAATGGCCAAGACCAGAGAGATGTGTAAGGACATCAGGGATAAAATTGTAGGCCTGCACAAGGCTGGGATGGGCTACAGGACAATAGGCAAGCAGCTTGGTGAGAAGGCAATAACTGTTGGCGCAATTATTAGAAAATGGAAGAAGTTCAAGATGACGGTCAATCACACTCGGTCTGGGGCTCCATGCAAGATCTCACCTCGTGGGGCATCAATGATCATGAGGAAGGTGAGGGATCAGCCCAGAACTACACGACAGGACCTGGTCAATGACCTGAAGAGAGCTGGGACCACAGTCTCAAAGAAAACCATTAGTAACACACTACGCCGTCATGGATAAAAATCCTGCAGCGCACGCAAGGTCCCCCTGCTCAAGCCAGCGCATGTCCAGGCCCGTCTAAAGTTTGCCAATGACCATCTGGATGATCCAGAGGAGGAATGGGGGAAGGTCATGTGGTCTGATGAGACAAAAATAGAGCTTTTTGGTCTAAACTCCACTCGCCGTGTTTGGAGGAAGAAGAAGGATGAGTACAACCCCAAGAACACCATCCCAACCGTGAAGCATGGATGTGGAAACATCATTCTTTGGGGATGCTTTTCTGCAAAGGGGACAGGACGACTGCACCGTATTGAGGGGAGGATGGATGGGGCCATGTATCGCGAGATCTTGGCCAACAACCTCCTTCCCTCAGTAAGAGCATTGAAGATGGGTCGTGGCTGGGTCTTCCAGCATGACAACGACCCGAAACACACAGCCAGGGCAACTAAGGAGTGGCTCCGTAAGAAGCATCTCAAGGTCCTGGAGTGGCCTAGCCAGTCTCCAGACCTGAACCCAATAGAAAATATTTGGAGGGAGCTGAAAGTCCGTATTGCCCAGCGACAGTCCCGAAACCTGAAGGATCTGGAGAAGGTCTGTATGGAGGAGTGGGCCAAAATCCCTGCTGCAGTGTGTGCAAACCTGGTCAAGACCTACAGGAAACGTATGATCTCTGTAATTGCAAACAAAGGTTTCTGTACCAAATATTAAGTTCTGCTTTTCTGATGTATCAAATACTTATGTCATGCAATAAAATGCAAATTAATTACTTAAAAATCATACAATGTGATTTTCTGGATTTTTGTTTTAGATTCCGTCTCTCACAGCTGAAGTGTACCTATGATAAAAATTACAGACCTCTACATGCTTTGTAAGTAGGACATCCTGCAAAATCGGCAGTGTATCAAATACTTGTTCTCCCCACTGTATATTATGATAGACCTCATATAGACTCTACTGTGTGAACATGAGTGAGTTTAGTTTATTATCACCTGCTAGTAGCCAAGAAAATAAAGAATCTTACCTTAATCGTTCCCTCAGTTCATCATTATAAATTGGTTCAAAGTAGCCTACGAGATATTGCTTGTATGTCAGCATATCACAGGCGGCTGGTGGCACCTTAATAGGGGAGGACTGAATGGAATGGTGTCAACATCAAACACATGGTTTCCTTCTGTTTGATACCATTTCATTCACTGAATTCCAGACATTACCATGAGCCGTCTTCCCATCACCAGCCTCCTTTGCATTATATTAGTCTTAAACATCGTAACATGAATAAGATGTAATGAATCACTTAGGTCATGGTATTATATGATGTGTGCAGTATTGAGGTTGACATATTGCTTGGCTCAGTATCTCTTTTGGGCGGTGATGATAATTAGTCTGTGGTAGCCATGGTCACAAGAGCAACCCAGCGCAGCTACGCTGTCTAAAGACATGGAGAAAAGACATCAGTTAATTTACTGCCTTTTAATTAAATTATGTATGGGAAGATTGCATGCACGCACAATCACACGCACATAGTTGGTTTCCTTTTTTTTGCTTCCTGTCCTGCCAGATCAGTGATGATCATGGCGCGAAGGACAGAGACACAGCCAGGAGGAGATTAACATTTGGGAAAAATACCGTCCTCTCCTCGCCTCCTCCGTCCTCTCCCCTCCGTGACCCGGAAACCGATAAGGGGTTGAGGAGCGTGTCAATTCGTTAGTAGGCGAACGAAGGAGGCTGCTCCCCTCCTCGATTAATTTACTTCGACAGAGGACGTGCAAGAGTATCCTCATGTTAGGTATAGCGGAAGGGTTTTATAATCCACCACACCCCCTTTGAATCAGCTGTTGTTTTCTCAAAGGAGAAAAGTATGCAAACATTTAAAATCGTTATGTTATTTATCCTTTTATCTATAAAATGTCTTGCACAACTAGCAATTTAAAAAAATAACTTTACACATTTATTGTGGGATTCCACCTCCTGTAAACTTAATTTGCATGATTACGCGTGAGTGGATGAGTCTCGTTTCCTACGAGCGTATTTGTTTCCACGTTTCCTCTCCTCGATTACCTTTTTCAAAAAGAGCAGAGGAGAGGACGGAGGACGGATGAGTTAGGAAAACCAAACTGAGAATCTCCCAGGGTCTGTCCTTTTCTGTTGGAGTTGCAGCTGTAGTTTATCACTAGATAGTGCTAGAGGTGTTATCAGGGGAGAGGTTTTGCTGCAGGCAGGTTTTCTGAACTGATGTTACCTTAATGGAAATTTGCCTCACATTTTTATAATTTTTTAATTTCTAACAGCACATCATAATGATGGAAAGAAAAACAATATGACGAACAACATACATTTCACTCATACTCACACTATTCCTTCCGTCTTACTAAATAAAGAGCGTAATTTGGCCTAATGCAAGACTGTCACAATTTGATAATCTGTGAGGGAGTAGAATTAAATATTAATCTTCATATTATCTATGGGTGTCTCATATTTAATGACATTGCCTTAACAACCATGCAACTTTGTTTGCTATCATGGAAACTGCTGGCACATATCTAGGAAAAAGCAGCATGTGTGTAATGCTCTCCAAAGGGAAGTTAGGACTTTTATAAACAATTAATGTTTTGTTTACATAAATATCTGAATAAATGTTCAGAAAGGGTGTGAGATAAAACAAATGAACAGTTAGAACATAAATAAATGTATCAAAAACACAGTTTTATAGGCTTTATTCACCAAGTCGAAGATGTACTGTTCACTCCTTTGTAGACTTAAACCAAAAATATTGATCATTACAAAATAAGTAAAGTGAACTACTTTGCCATATACTCTGCCATATACTCTACTCTACTGTTTATATTCTGTCTTGGTCCCCAAGCACCCAGTTTTGCCTGTTTTTCTACCATCTTAGAAACAAGATGGTGGTCAAAGTCGATATCCATGTTATTTGTGGTGTTTCTTCCCCATTGGTTCCCCAGACTTTAGTAGATTACCCATTTATAATAATAATAATAATAATATAATACCATTTAGAATGTTCTGGAGAAAGATTGGAGGGAAATTGGAAACGACGATGATGAAACAGTGGGAATGGAATTGTCTGCATCAGCTGAGAAAGTGTGAGACATGTGCGTAATGCCCTCCTAAAGATAGACATAGGGCAGAGATACTGTACACCACTTGTCAAGATGGCACCCTCGTTTTTACACCCCTCCCCCTCATCTGTCTGTCTGTCTGCAGGGCGAGAGGTGTGAGTGTGATCTGGAGCAGCAATCCGTCTGTCTGAGCTTGAGATACACCCCCTGAGTGGATGAGGTGGCGGCTGGTGATAAGAGATAACTAGCTGTACCTTGTCTCTGAAAACAACAGACTGCTTGATCTAGTCATAAACTTGTGTCAAAAACAACCCAGATATGAACCGTGAGAATCCACCTTTTGTACCTGCTTCAGTTAAGCTGCACAACCCAACAAATTGACAAATCAACCGTTTGCACCTGCCATCCTTAGCAAGCCGTAGCAACAATATTGTACAGTGAGGGAAAAAAGTATTTGATCCCCTGCTGATTTTGGATGTTTGCCCACTGACAAAGACATGATCAGTCTATAATTTTAATGGTAGGTTTATTTGAACAGTGTGAGACAGAATAACAACAAAAAAATCCAGAAAAACGCATGTCAAAAATGTTATAAATTGATTTGCATTTTAATGAGGGAAATAAGTATTTGACCCCTCTGCAAAACATGATTTAGTACTTGGTGGCAAAACCCTTGTTGGCAATCAGAGGTCAGACGTTTCTTGTAGTTGGCCACCAGGTTTGCACACATCTCAGGAGGGATTTTGTCCCACTCCTCTTTGCAGATCTTCTCCAAGTCATTAAGGTTTCGAGGCTGACCTTTGGCAACTCGAACCTTCAGCTCCCTCCACAGATTTTCTATGGGATTAAGGTCTGGAGACTGGCTAGGCCACTCCAGGACCTTAATGTGCTTCTTCTTGAGCCACTCCTTTGTTGCCTTGGCCGTGTGTTTTGGGTCATTGTCATGCTGGAATACCCATCCACGACCCATTTTCAATGCTCTGGCTGAGGGAAGGAGGTTTTCACCCAAGATTTGACGGTACATGGCCCCGTCCATCGTCCTTTTGATGCGGTGAAGTTGTCCTGTCCCCTTAGCAGAAAAACACCCCCAAAGCATAATGTTTCCACCTCCATGTTTGACGGTGGGGATGGTGTTCTTGGGGTCATAGGCAGCATTCTTCCTTCTCCAAACACGGCGAGTTGAGTTGATGCCAAAGAGCTCGATTTTGGTCTCATCTGACCACAACACTTTCACCCAGTTCTCCTCTGAATCATTCAGATGTTCATTGGCAAACTTCAGACGGGCCTGTATATGTGCTTTCTTTAGCAGGGGGACCTTGCAGGCACTAGTAGTGTGTTACCAATTGTTTTCTTGGTGACTATGGTCCCAGCTGCCTTGAGATCATTGACAAGATCCTCCCGTGTAGTTCTGGGCTGATTCCTCGCCGTTCTCATGATCATTGCAAATCCACGAGGTGAGATCTTGCATGGAGCCCCAGGCCGAGCGAGATTGACAGTGACTTTGTGTTTCTTCCATTTGCGAATAATCGCACCAACTGTTGTCACCTTCTCACCAAGCTGCTTGGCGATGGTCTTGTAGCCCATTCCAGCCTTGTGTAGGTCTACAATCTTGTCCCTGACATCCTTGGAGAGCTCTTTGGTCTTGGCCATGGTGGAGAGTTTGGAATCTGATTGATTGATTGCTTCTGTGGACAGGTGTCTTTTATACAGGTAACAAGCTGAGATTAGGAGCACTCCCTTTAAGAGTGTGCTCCTAATCTCATCTCGTTACCTGTATAAAAGACACCTGGGAGCCAGAAATCTTTCTGATTGAGAGGGGGTCAAATACTTATTTCCCTCATTATAATGCAAATACATTTATAACATTTTTGACATGCGTTTTTCTGGATTTTTGTTGTTGTTATTCTGTCTCTCACTGTTCAAATAAACCTACCATTAAAATTATAGACTGATCATTTCTTTGTCAGTGGGCAAACATAAAATCAGCAGGGGATAAAATACTTTTTTCCCTCACTGTAGCTTGTTGTTTTCTCCACATGCTTGCTTTTCTCTGTATATCCCTGTTATTATTTATCCTGTTGCAGTAAATATCCCTGGAATGATCCAGGGGACTGTTGGAGTAGAGAGGCAGTCCATCTTCAGCCTTACTGGGACGTGGGGACACTGTTTCATCCAGCCTGACATTTCCTAATCCAAATCATGTTTTATGCATGCTTCTGTTTGGCACTGAGAGATGAGGTAGGGGGGCTGTGTTGATATAGGGCGTCCAGTGTGTGTGTGGGTGTGCGCGTTTATGTGTGTGTGTTTGCGTTTGTACACGCGTGTGTGTCTGTGCGTGTGTGTGTGTTGTCTGCGGGTTCTGACTGGTAATCATGACTGCAAAACTAGATAAACATCATCTAATAAGAGTGAGACTCTGCTCCATGTCTCCACTATGCCCACACAGGCCTGCTAAACACACTGTCGTCCAGGCCTAGCCTGCTGGTTGGGCTTCCTGCTCCAATGCTGCTTAGTGGCTGAGAGAGCACAGAGGCCTTCCTGGCCGACCCACTCACACCACACGCTGCAACATGCTGATCAGTGTTGTTAGTACAGGGAGATGTAGTTGGCTACAGTAATTGATATATTTTCTACATGTACTGTATTCTACAGGTGATGGGGTGGAATTGGCAGTACTCTGATGATGGAGATCAATTTTTAGCTGTAGGGCTCTGTTCATCTACTGTAGCACCCACACATTGTGACAGTACATCTGTTATGGTCTCATGCAAAGCCCCAGTAAAAGCCTGCTCTGTCGAGCTGAGGGGAGGGGGGGTATCAACAGAGAAGAGGTGAAGTGTGGGTGCTCTCTTTCTCTCTCTCCCTCTTTGTTTCTCTCTCTCTCTCTTTCTCTCTCTTTTTTTCTCTCTCTCTCTTTCTCTCTCTCTCTCTCTTTTTCTCTCTCTTTTTCTCTCTCTGTCTCTCTCTCTCCTGCTGTGTGTTCCTGGGGAGGACCTGGCTGGGCAGAGGTCCAGCTGGCATGGTACCACCCGGCTGCCCTACACCTCAGCAGGCTGGCCGGCTGGCAGACAGAGCATTGTCATTACCAGTGATCTCTGTGACCTTCACAGGTGTCCTGTTACACTCCACTGATGCAGCAGCAGCCCTGCCATACCACACACACACCTGCTCTGGGCAGGCTGATCCTCCTTCACCCTGGCCTGCAGTATTCCCCATAGCGGACTGGGAGAAGGGACAGTGAGACCCACCCCTGAGGTTTTGGAACACATTGCTATTTTCAGATGCATTATCCTAAAGCTTTTTTTGCATATGAATCAGAGCATATGAGCGGAGTCGAGCGGTGAGAATCTCAGCTCCTCGCTCACAGAGCTGTTCACCCCTCCGCTCCCCCCGCTCAAAGCCACATCAGGCCAGTCCGCTCATTATCGCTCAGCGCTCAACGCAGTTTGCATCGCGCTCCACTCAACCCCCCCCCCGCCTTTTGGGATGCTGAACACAATGCGAGCTACTTTAGCCAGGCGGGGAAAAGACGTGGAGTTTTCTTTCCAAAATCGAATAACATCTGCGTCCGGGTTCTGTCTCGGGGATGAGAGGTAATTTTCGACTTCACCTTTGGCGTCTCCGGTTATGCGTAGCTGCTTGCTGAAGTATGACCCGAACAGGCGAGCTCTTTTTGGTTCAGGCTTGGGATTCAGGTCAGCGGCGGGTGGGGTGTCGGTCTCGGGTGTCCCGCTGGGAGCGTTAATTTCCTCCACTGCTTTTATGAGGAGGTCGCGGATCTCCACGAGTTTGTTGCATACAGACTCATCTCGGATTATCCATTCTGTCTTGAAACGGGGATCTAACACTGATGCTAAAATTAGATGTTTATCAGTATAGTATATTCCATAGCGAATTGACACGTTGTTTGCCAATGTTTCTGCAAAAGCAGCGATGCCCATTGGAAGTGCAGCGTGAGTGTCATCGGTGAGCAGGGATTTTATTTCTGTGACATCAGGGAGGATCATCCCCAGGTTCCCCAGCTCCTTCTGCATTTTGTCTGTGAGGTCTGCCAGTGGTGTCAGCACACTGACAAGGTGCGTCAGCTGCCGTACTTGATTCAGGGTGATGTTAGCAACATTAGACTTGAGTTTGTTTTGCCATAACGGGTATTTTTGGAACGACTGAATCATCCGCAGCTGGCTGCTCCATCGAGTGGCGCAGGCATTTGTGGGGCGGACACCTAATTGGTTGGTTTCCTCTGTGTTCTGGGTGCTCTTGCGTACACTTTTCACCAGGTGCCCGACTTTCACTAACAGCCTATTAATGTTGTCGTGCTCGTTAACGGCGTCTTTGATCGACAGCTGAAGCATGTGAATGGGGCATCTCAGATGTAAATTTGACACAGAAAGTACTGATTTATCATAGTTTCTACATTAGTGGTTATCACTTCCACATGGACTTGCGAGGGCGCAGGTGGTCCCTCATCCTCCTCTTCATGTTCTGCGCTGCTGTTGGCATCCCCGGTCACTTCACCCTCTGCCTCCTCTTCAGTGCCAGGGAGGAGGTTAAACGCCTTGATCATGTTGCTGGCACTGTCAGTGACGACCCAAATCATACGTCGTTGCACGTTCCAATATTTCAGTACACTTTCATACTTTTGTTAAATACGATCTGCGGTATGGTGCCCCTGTATGTGCTCACAGCCCAACCAAACCGTGTGCCCCCGGAATGTCCCATCAATTAAACTGGCCACGATGCCAAGGAAGCTGTGCCCTCTTCTACTGGTCCAAATGTCCGCTGACAGAACGAGCCCATCACCATTTTGCAGTAGGTCTTGCAGTTTGGCTTCCATCTCTTCCAGGGCATGTGGCATGAGCGTGTCCCGTACGGTGTTGTAGCATGGGGGGGTGTAGCCCGGTTGAGCTGCGCTGGCGAAGTGTTGCATCCCTTCGCGTTCTCCTTTACTCAGCGGTTCATAGTCCATGTAAGTCATTTTAAAAAATGATACATCCAGCTCTCTTTTTCTCTCCCTTGTTATGGTTGGGCCTTTGTGTGCAGTGAAGAAACTTTTGAATTCCTCAACCCTTTTCTCTTGTTGCTGCTCCTCTCGCTCTATAAAATACAAATTCATGGACGACAATAATTAAATTAAATTAAACGAACCATATATTAGGCCTACTTTGAATGACAAAACTAATTTGTTTGAATATTAGGCTATATTTACTTTACACTTTTGTTACAAGTTACCATATTCAACTTGCTAACCTTTTGCTTTCTTCCCAGCGTGTTCACGTAGCACACTTTCGTGTTTTCGAGAGATGTCTTTTTAGATTCCAAAATGAATCTTTACTGACTGAAACGATGTCACCACATTCTTTTTCTTGTACCACATTATCATTGTTAGTTAGTTTTATATTAATAGTACACCTGTATGACTTCTCATTTTCCTTTTTGAAGTACTTGGTGAACTCCATTATTAAGCCGAGTTTTGACTGAAAATAGTCTACTGTTGATGACTGTGCAAGACACAGATGGATTCTGGGTCAGGCTTGAGCATGCTTCATACTCGTGGTGTGAGCGGAGCGAAATTGGAGCGGGACATAGGGCGACGCTCCGTCCTTTTAAAAATGCCACTCTGCGCTCTGTCCAAAATCCACCCGCTCGCGCTCCCCGCTCGCTCCCGCTCCACTCCGCTCCACTCCGCTCCACTCCGCTCACATGCTCTGATATGAATAGAAGGGAGGTTATGCATGTGAGCTGCGACACACACAGCCCCAGCCTAGTTCTATCTAGGGAAGAGGGAGATAGCAAGGATGTTATTAGTGTTACCATTGCATTGATCTGTGTTGTAGAGTAAAAAGTAGTCTAGAAAAAGCAATAGCCATCCATCACCATTGGGGGATTGACTGACCAAGCTGATCCTATATTGTTGAAGCGGTTGCTTAGTTCCTACATGACCCCTCCATTCAAAAATAGACAAACAGATTTAGCTTTTCCTAGTGTGCTCATTTAGCCCATGTGGGTGAAAACACCATCGATTCTGATGGATTAATTTCTCCATGAAACATACTACAGACCACAGTATAGTACATCACTATAAAGCAGTATGGTTTGTGGCCATTGTGTAGTGGTGGGAAGCAACAATGCTAGCTTTGACATTTGGTGCAGCAACTTCATATCACATTTTATTTGTCACATGCGCCGAACACAACAGGTGTAGGCTTTACCATAAAATGCTTACTTACTTAAGACATTTAAACAAAATAAACAAAGGAAATATTAACACTATCAAATAACAATAACAAGACTATATGCAAATGGTCCGGGTAGCCATTGGATTAGCTGATCAACAGTCTTATGGCTTTGGGGTAGAAGCTGTCAAGAAGCCTTTTGGACCTAGACTTGGCGCTACAGTACCGCTTGCCATGCGGTAGCAGAGAGAACAGTCTATGAATAGGGTGGCTGGAGTCGTTGGCAATTTTTAGGGCCTTCCTCTGACACCGCCTGGTATAGAGGTCCTGGATGGCATGAAGCTTGGCCCCAGTGATGTACTGGGCCGTACACACTACCCTCTGTAGCGCCTTGCGGTCGGAGGCCGAGCAGTTGCCATACCAGGCGGTGATGCAACCAATCAGGATGCTCTTGATGGTGCAGCTGTATATCTTTTTGAGGATCTGAGGAACCATGCCAAATCTCTTCAGTCTCCTGAGTGGGAATAGGCATTGTCGTGCCCTCTTCACAACTGTCGTGGTGTTTGGACCATGATAGTTTGTTGGTGATGTGAACACCAAGGAACTTGAAGCTCTCAACCTGCTCCACTACAGCCCTGTTGATGAGAATGGGGGCGTGCTCGGCCCTCCTTTTCCTGTAGTCCACGATCATCTCCTTTGTCTTGAACACGTTGAGGGAGAGGTTGTTGTCCTGGCACCACACTGCCAGGTCTCTGACCTCCTCCCTATAGGCTGTCTCATCATTGTTGGTGATCAGGACTACCACCGTTGTGTCGTCGGTAAACTTAATGATGGTGTTGGAGTCGTGCTTGGCCGCGCAATCATGGGTTAACAGGGAGTACAGGAGGGGACTAAGCACGCACCCCTGAGGGGCCCCCGTGTTGAGTATCAGCATGGCAGATGTGTTGTTGCCTACCCTTACCACCTGGGGGTGGCCCTTCAGGAAGTCCAGGATCCAGTTGCAGAGGGAGGTGTTTAGTCCCAGGGTCCTTAGCTTAGTGATGAGCTTTGAGGGCACTATGGTGTTGAACGCTGAGCTGTAGTCAATGAATACCATTCTCACGTAGGTGTTCCTTTAGTCCAGGTGTGAAAGGGCAGTGTTGGAGTGCAATAGAGATTGCGTCATCTGTGGATCTGTTGGGGCGGTATGCAAATTGGAGTGGGTCTAGGGTTTCTGGGATGATGGTGTTAATGTGAGCCATGACCAGACTTTCAAAGTCTTCATGGCTACAGTTATTTGTTTTTGCAGGAATCAGGAGGATATAATTATGGTCAGATTTGCCAAATGGAGGGCGAGGGAGAGCTTTGTACACATCTCTGTGTATGAAGTAAAGGTAGTCTAGAGTTTTTTTTCCTCTGGTTGTACATGTAACATAGTGGTAGAAATGAGGTAAAACGGATTTAAGTTTCGCTGCATTAAAGTCCCTGGCCACTAGGAGTGCCACCTCTGGATGAGTATTTTCTTGTTTGCTTATAGCCTTATACAGCTAGTTGAGTGCGGTCTTAGTGACAGCATCAGTTTGTGGTGGTAAATAGACAGTTACGAAAAATATAGATGTAAACTCTCTTGCCAAATAGTGTGGTCTACAGCTTATCATGAGATACTCTACCTCAGGCGAGCAAAACCTTGAGACTTCCTTAATATTAGATTTTGCGCACCAGCTGTTATTGACAAATAGACACAGCCGCCACCCTTGTCTTACCGGAGGCAGCTGTTCTGTCTTGCTGATGCATGGAAAACCCAATCAACTGTGTATTATCCATGTCGTCGTTCAGCCACGACTCGGTGGACATACAGTTTTTAATGTCCCGTTGGTAGTATAGTCTTGAACGGAGCTCATCCAGTTTATTCTCCAATGATTGCACGTTGGCCAATAGGACGGATGGTAGAGGCGGGTTACCCACTCGCCAATGAATTCTCACAAGGCACCCGGACCTGCATCCCCTGTATTGGCATCTCTTCTTGAATAGAGAACAGCATGTGCAGCCTGAGGCAATGTACAGAGCGCAAGCTTTTTTCTCAAATCATCAATAGCCTGTAGTCGCATCATGCAGCCCATATATCTTTTGATTTCTAAGGCATTCTAAGGTTTGTATCGTTCACAACTGAAGTTGCCAAATAACTATAAATCTAGCGTATAGGATATGTTTCATATGATTTTACGCTCAACATAGCCACTTCATATACGCACTCGCTCGGGAATGGGAAAAATATTATTTATATTTTATTCAGCTAAGTTCAATTATGCTTCTTCTTACTATAAAATCATATAATATCAAATAATGGCACGGACTTATAAACGTATCTAGACTGCTAAATGAACAAGCCAACAGCCTATGGCATGGTGCCTTGCCAACTCATATTCTGTTCTGAAATACAATTTCTTCCTATCATAAAGATTCTTTAGACCTGCCTTAAATAAATAATGGATTTATTGTGATGGTGTATATTCAATTGATGTATTAAACCTTTTTAAATATAGATCTTCCAAAGGCGTGCATCAGTGGCTTGTATGCGTCTTGTATGTGTGGAGGCCTGGAGATGCTAAACATGTTTATGTTAACTGTCAATTACCGTGAGACCTGCAGTATTTAGCATGACAATAACCGGCTGACAGAATGTCATGACCGCCACAGCCCTAGTTGGGAGTGGGTCCAGGGTGTCTGGGATGATGGTGTTGATGTGAGCCATGACCACCCTTTCAAACCATTTTATGGCTACAGATGTGATTGCTACAGGGCGATAGGCATTTAGACAGGTTACCTTGGCGTTCTTGGGAAAAGGGACTATGCTGGTCTGCTTAAAACATGTAGGTATTACAGACTGGGTCAGGGAGAGGTTGAAAATGTCAGTGAAGACACTTGCCAACTGGACAGCGCATGCTCTGAGTATGCGTCATGGTAATCGGTCTGGCCCTGCGGCCTTGTGAATGTTAACTGTGATCACACAGTCGTTCGCAATAGATATATAAATATATCACTTTTCTTCCGGGTACACCGGTATTTCCCACCCAAATAGGAAGTGTCATTCAAAAGCATTATAAAGCATATAAATAAGCCTATGTCTGGATTTGATTAGAGCTTTGATCGAAAATTCAAGCCTGATGCTACCTGAGCCTGATGAGCCATACATTAAATACATTTTATGAGCCCTACATTAAAGACATTTAATGAGCTCAAGCCCAAAAAAGCCCAAATGATTGTGCCGTTATCCAATGCATACAGTGCATTCGGAAAGTATTCAGACCCCTTGCCTTATTCTAAAATTGATTAAATCGTTTTTTTCCCTAATCAAGCTACACACAATACCCCATAATGCAAAAACAGGTTTTTAGAAATGTTTGCAAATGTATTACAAATAAAAAACTGAAATATGACATTTACATAAGTATTCAGACCCTTTACTCAGTACTTTGTTGATGCACCTTTGGCAACGATTACAGCTTCGAGTCTTCTTGGGTATGACGCTACAAGCTTGGCACACCTGTATTTGGGGAGTTTCTCCCATTCTTCTCAGCAGATCCTCTCAAGCTCTGTCAAGTTGGATGGGGAGCGTCGCTACACAGCTATTTTCAGGTCTCTCCAGAGATGTTAGATCGGGTTCAAGTCCAGGCTCTGGCTGGGCCACTCAAGGACATTCAGAGACTTGTCCCGAAGCCACTCCTGCGTTGTCTTGGCTGTGTGCTTAGGGTCATTGTCCTGTTGGAAGGTGAACCTTCACCCCAGTCTGAGGTCCTGAGGGCTCTGGAGCAGGTTTTCAACAAGGATCTCTCTGTACTTAGGTCTGTTCAACTTTCCCTCGATCCTGACTAGTGTCCCTCTCCCTGCCGCTGAAAAACATCCCCACAGCATGATGCTGCCACCACCATGCTGCCACCACCATGGTGCCAGGTTTCCTCCAGACGTGCCGCTTGGCATTCAGGCCAAAGAGTTCAATCTTGGTTTCATCAGACCTTCTGGAAGGTTCTCCACAGAGGAACTCTGGAGCTCTGTCAGAGTGACCATCGGGTTCTTGGTCACCTCCCTGACCAAGGTCCTTCTCCCCGATTGCTCAGTTCCAAACTTCTTCCATTTAAGAATAATGGAGGCCACTGTGTTCTTGGGGACCTTCAATGCTGCAGCCATTTTTTGGTACCCTTCCCCAGATCTGTGCCTCGACACAATCCTGTCCCGGCGCTCTACGGGCATTTCCTTTGACCTCATGGCTTGGTTTTTGCTCTGACATGCACTGTCAACTGTGGGACCTTAAATAGACAGGTGTGTGCCTTTCCAAATCCAACATTTGCAAAAAATTCTACAAACCTGTTTTCGATTTGTCATTATGGGGTATTGTGTGTAGATTGATGAGGATTTTTTTTTTTAAATCCACTTTAGAATAAGGCTGTAACGTAACAAAATGTGGAAAAAGGGAAGAGGCCTGAATACTTTTTGAATGCACTGTATATGATATAGGCTACTGCACATTACGCACGACTGAAAAACATGAAAGCCCATAGATGTAGCTAGCTATATGCTCTCTTTGGTAAATAAATAAAACTAGCTCCGGTTCGCTAATCTTGTGTGAACTGTATTGCTGTACTGTATTGTATTATACTGTATTATATGGACTGGAATTACGCACATTGTTCAAACCATGATAAAGCAGGGAGAGAACATGTGATTCTGATGCAGCACATGCGGCCTACAAATTTACAAGTATAGGCTAGCGAATGTGATTTTAATTTTGAAATATCATAGAGCCTATTTGTGTAATTAGTAGGCTGACGCATATATACATTTCATAATATTTTCCCTAATGTTATTAGCCTACCTCCTTTTTCTCTCTCTATTGTTGCTTCATTCCTTCCTCGCTTTCAACAGTTAAATTAATTAAGTTTCGTTGTCCTTATCTTCATCATTCTAATGACATCCTTGAATAATATAGGACTTGTCACGATTCAGACAGACGACCAGAGGACCACAATTGCGTCACACCAGAAAGTTTATTAAACTTAAGGGAAAAGGGAAGTAGGGAGTGAATGAAGGCTCCAGGGGTAACAGGGATCCCGTCCAAGGCGCTGGGTCTGTGCCCCCCAGTGGCAGCGATGCGTCCTATGAAGCCGGTGGTGGGTGGTCCAGAAGTCCTGGGGGGAGACACAGACACAACAGGGCGGAATGAAACCAGGCAGCAGTACAGTTCAAGGGAAATCCAAAATACGTAGTAGCAAGGCAGAAGGCTGGTCAGAGTTACCGGGATTGAAGAGTAGTCAGGAGTCGTAATGGCAGAAGCAGGTCTGGATCTCCTGAGGCAGAAGAGTATCCAAAAACAGGCAGGTCCGGGGTCACAAAACCAGGGTGAGCCAGAAGCGCGAGCAAACAGGTTCCGGGTGTGAGCTTTGCAGACGATCTGACACCGGAGAGCTGAAAGACAGGGCCTTAAATACTGGGAGAGGTTAGTGGGTAATGCAGCGCAGCTGGCAGGGTAATTAGAGCCGAGCAGAGCAGGGACAGGTGGAGCTAGTTAGGCTGAGTAGAGAGAGGGAGGTGAGCAGAGTGGAAGATAGTGGAAACCAATTAAGGTGGTAACCCGGTGGAGTGAGAGGGCTCATGACAGAACCCCCCCAAGGGACGGCCCCAGAAGTCCCAAGAGCAACACCACGCCGGGCGGGAGGAGGGGAGCCGGAGGAGGGCTAGAACTCCTCCGAACGGTCCGAGTGAACGTCCTCATCCTCGGAGGAAGCCGGAGGGCCGTGGGTCGGGAGATGGGACAGGTCCCGAGACAGGATCAGGCACAGGACAGGAAGCCGAGCGGGCCGGACGGTTAGGGACCCCTCTGGGGCGGCCCCTACGGATTGCAGGTTGATCAGGATGCCGTTGGTGGAAAGCGGTGATGAGAGTCCTATCCACAATCCGACTAGCTGGCACCCAGGTCCTTTCCTCAGGTCCATAGCCCTCCCAGTCAATGAGGTACTGGAGACCCCTACCCCTCCGTCTGGACCGAAGCAGGCGGCGGACGGTGTAAACCAGACCACCATCGACGAGCCGTGGAGGAGGAGGACCAGGCGCAGCAGGGACCAGCGGACTCTCATGGATGGGCTTAATCTTAGACACATGGAAAGTGGGGTGCACCCTCAGGGAATTAGGCAGTTGGAGCCGGACAGCAGTTGGGCTAATCACTCTTATGATAGGGAATGGGCCAATGAACCGAGGTGCCAGCTTCTGCGACTCCACCCTGAGTGGCAGGTTCTTCGATGACAACCACACCCTTTGACCAACATGGTAGGTGGGAGCAGGAATTCTCCGACGGTTGGCCCCGGTAGTGTAGCTGGCAACGGACCTGAGGAGTGTGGCTCGGGCTTGTGACCAGGTGCGGCGACATCGACGGGCAAAAGCAAGTGCAGATGGGCAAGTAACCTCCTCCTCCTGGCTGGCAAATAGAGGAGGCTGGTATCCATAAACACATTGGAAAGGGGACATACCGATGGCAGAGCAGGTCAGAGAATTGTGTGCGTACTCCACCCATGTCAATTGCTGCGACCAGGAGTGGGGGTTGCGTGAAGTCATGCATCGCAGTGCCTTCTCGAGCTCCTGATTAGCCCGCTCTGACTGCCCATTGGATTGGGGATGGAATCCGGAAGTCAGACTGACTGTGGCTCCCAGCAGGTGACAGAACTCCTTCCAAAAAGCGGAGGAGAATTGTGGACCACGGTCAGAAACAACATCCCTTGGCAGTCCGTGGATCCGGAAGACGTGTTCCAGGACCACCTGGGCGGTCTCCTTGGCGGTTGGGAGCTTGGGGAGGGGAATGAAGTGTGCCATCTTGCTGAAACGGTCAACGATGGTGAGAATGACGGTCATGCCACTTGAAGGGGGCAGCCCCGTGACAAAGTCAAGGGCGATGTGAGACCAGGGACGTCTGGGCACAGGCAGGGGCTGCAGCAATCCGGCTGGGGGCTGGCAGGACGACTTGTGTTGGTTGCAGATGGGGCAGGCTTGGACGAATTCCCGTACATCCTTCCTCAGAGAGGGCCACCAGAACCTCTGGGCGAGCAGGTTGTAAGTGCGGGTGGAGCCAGGGTGACAAGCTAGGCGGGAGTCATGTCCCCACTGAATGACCTGGGACCTCAGGTCTTCGGGGACAAAAAGGCGGTCAGCTGGGCAAGTGCTGGGACCTGGCTGGTTACGGAGAGCCTCCAGCACCTGTTCCTCAACAGCCCAGGTCAGAGCTGCAACGATGCAGGGACTTGGCAGAATCGACACAGGGTCCTTGGAGGGGTGTCATCCTTCTGGAATTGACGGGAGAGGGCGTCTGGCTTGGTGTTGCGTGATCCAGGCCGGTATGACAGAGTGAAATTAAACCTGGTGAAGAACAGGGCCCAGCGGGACTGCCTGGAGTTCAACCGTTTGGCCGTGCGGATGTACTCCAAGTTCTTATGATCGGTCCAAACGAGAAATGGAATGGTGGACCCCTCCAGCCAGTGACGCCACTCCTCCAAGGCAAGCTTCACAGCCAGCAGCTCACGGTTCCCTATGTCGTAATTGCACTCAGAGGGGGACAACCGACGTGAGAAAAAGGCACAGGGATGGAGCTTCCTATCCTCCGCAGCCCACTGAGAAATCACAGCACCAACTCCCACATCCGAGGCGTCCACCTCCACAATGAATTGCCGGTCCACATCAGGCATCTGGAGGATGGGAGCGGAGGTGAACCTCACCTTGAGGGTACTGAAGGCTTTGTCGGCTGCTGGGGTCCAGGTGAAGGGTTGCTTGGTGCTGGTTAGAGCAGTGAGAGGGGCAGCAACGGTACTGTAGTTCCGGATAAACTTCCTATAGAAGTTAGCAAACCCCAGAAACTGTTGCAGCTTCTTTCTGTTCTCCGGAACTGGCCATGAAGTGACTGCTGATACTTTGGCAGGATCCATTTGGATACTTCCTTCTGCCACTATGTACCCCAGGAAGGCCACTGTCTTGACGTGAAACTCACATTTCTCTGCCTTGGCGTAGAGGGAATTCTCCAGAAGACGATGAAGGACTTGCTGGACATGGCGGGTGTGTTCAGACAGGTTTCTGGAGTAAATTAAGATGTCATCCAGGTAAACGAAGACAAACTTGTTTAACATGTCCCGCAGTACATCATTCACTAGAGCCTGGAACACAGCAGGAGCATTGGTGAGGCCAAAAGGCATAACCAGATACTCGTAGTGGCCTGTTGGTGTATTGAATGCGGTTTTCCATTCATCTCCCTCCCGGATCCGCACTAGGTGGTAAGCGTTTCTGAGATCCAACTTGGTAAAAACAGTGGCTCCCTGGAGCAACTCAAAAGCAGAGGTGAGCAGAGGCAGAGGGTAACGGTTCTTCACTGTGATGTCGTTGAGTCCCCTGTAGTCGATGCAGGGGCGAAGAGATCCGTCCTTCTTCCCCACAAAGAAGAAGCCAGCACCAGCAGGAGATGAAGATGAACGGATTAATCCTGCGCGGACAGAGAGCCATTGATGTAGTCCTCCATGGACTTTCTTTCAGGAGCAGACAACGAATAAAGACGACCCCTTGGAGGAGCTGTTCCAGGGAGGAGGTCGATGGCACAGTCGTACGGTCGGTGAGGGGGCAGAGATGTGGCTCTTGCTTTGTTAAACACCTCTCTAAGACCATGGTAGCATTCTGGGACATTGGAGAGGTCAGGAGCGGAGTTAGTAGGTACTGGCCGAGGGGGTAGTGCGGCAGCAAGCAGGCAGGTTCGGTGGCAGTCCTCTCCCCACTCCCTGATCACCCCGGTCACCCAGTCGAGCTGAGGGTTGTGCCGGGCGGAGCCATGGGTAACCCAGGATGAGGGGTTGGCCTGGAGAGGGGAGCAGGTGAAACTGGATAGTTTCTTGATGGTTTCCGGACAGACCCATCGAGACCGGGGCCGTGACATGAGTGACCGATCCGAGTAAGTGTCCGTCCAGTGCCCGGGCAGGAATAGGAGGTGTCAAACGGAGGTTCTCCAGTCCCAGTTGGCGTGCCAGCTTGATGTCCATTATGTTGGCTTCGGCGCCAGAATCCACCAGAGCAGCCAGGGTGTGAGTTGAGTCAGAGAGGCGGAGGTGAACTTGCAGCAGGGGTTTGCGGTCGGAGGACTGGATGGTCATTGAACTCAACCGGACTCTTCCCTACGCCCGGTGAGCTTCGGCCCTTTAAAGGGCAGGTTACCACACGATGTCCATCACCTCCACAATAGAGGCAGAGGTTTGAGGTGAAGCGGCGCTGGCGCTCTGCAGGAGTGAGGGAGGCTCGCCCAATCTCCATAGGCTCAGACTGATCAAGCTGACCTGGGTGAGTGGCAGTAGATGACAGGAGCCCAGTCGGATCTCTCCGAATGCCGGTAGTAGGTGGACCTTGGCGCCCCCTCTCACGACGACGGGTCTGTATCCTTCTGTCGATCCTGACAGTCAGTGCGATGGCTTCATCAAGAGTGGAAGGCAGTTCATGGGAGACCAACTCGTCCTTGATATAGTCAGCCAAACTATGGAAGAACGCGTCCACCAACGATGGTGTGTTCCAAGAACTTCGTCTAGCCAGGGTTCGGAAGTCGATGGAATGGTCTGCGACTGTACGTCTGCCTTGTCGAATACTGAACAGTTCACGAGACGCCTCTGCGGTGGGTGAATCCAGGTCAAACACCTTCAGCATCTCCTCAGCAAACAGGTCGAAGGTTGCACATGCGGGGGTTTGACGTTCGAACTCTGCTGTTCCCCAGAGTCGAGCTCGGCCCGTCAGGTGAGTGATGGCATACCCAACTTTAGCCCCCTCCGTGGCGAAGGTCCTTGGCTGCAAGGAGAACTGAAGTCGGCAGCTAGTCAGGAATGGCCGGACCTGGGTTGAATCGCCGTTGAACCGCTCGGGGTTTCCAATCTTGGGTTCCGGAGCAGCGGCTGCAATGACCGGGGCAGGTAACTCGGGGGCTGGGCTGGTGGGCAGACTGGCTGGGGTAAGGTTGGTGAGGAGTTGAATGATCATGGCGAGTTGTTGTTGCTGCTGCTGGAACTGCTGCTCATGCTCATCGGTTTCCATGTCGGGGAAAGTGTGCGCTGAGTCCATAATGGTCAGATCGTACTGTCACGATTCAGACAGACGACCAGAGGACCACAATTGCGTCACACCAGAAAGTTTATTAAACTTAAGGGAAAAAGGGAAGTAGGGAGTGAATGAAGGCTCCAGGGGTAACAGGGATCCCGTCCAAGGCGCTGGGTCTGTGCCCCCCAGTGGCAGCGATGCGTCCTATGAAGCCGGTGGTGGGTGGTCCAGAAGTCCTGGGGGGAGACACAGACACAACAGGGCGGAATGAAACCAGGCAGCAGTACAGTTCAAGGGAAATCCAAAATACGTAGTAGCAAGGCAGAAGGCTGGTCAGAGTTACCGGGATTGAAGAGTAGTCAGGAGTCGAATGGCAGAAGCAGGTCTGGATCTCCTGAGGCAGAAGAGTATCCAAAAACAGGCAGGTCCGGGGTCACAAAACCAGGGTGAGCCAGAAGCGCGAGCAAACAGGTTCCGGGTGTGAGCTTTGCAGACGATCTGACACCGGAGAGCTGAAAGACAGGGCCTTAAATACTGGGAGAGGTTAGTGGGTAATGCAGCGCAGCTGGCAGGGTAATTAGAGCCGAGCAGAGCAGGGACAGGTGGAGCTAGTTAGGCTGAGTAGAGAGAGGGAGGTGAGCAGAGTGGAAGATAGTGGAAACCAATTAAGGTGGTAACCCGGTGGAGTGAGAGGGCTCATGACAGGACTAGAATTAGCTGCAGAAGGCTTTCACTTCTCTTCACAAAGATTGAATGGTTATGGGTCTGAATAACTGCTATAGCCTACTGCCGTCACGCGTTCACTCTTCTTTCAAATTACCCGTGAGTTCTATTGGCTACTGTATTTAACATTCCGTAAACAAGAGCTTGCGTCCCTCTTCGAATAGTCTATTGGTATAAGAAGTGATAAAAAATTATGTCCAGCTAGCTATTCTAGTCTAGCTTTTCCTGCATAGGACTCCAAGACCTAAGGAGCATTTTTTTAAGGAGAGAGGCCAGCAGAGCACCGGTGCATGCGTATTGCGCAAGAGACAGGGGCTATAAGTTAGAAGCTTATTATGCATAACCCATAATTAATTAGCTAAATATAAGGCTAATACTGCATTTAATTTATTACCTGAAAGAGGTAGGCTAGGTCATCCATACTGTATATAGGGCAATATACAGGATCAATCTATTTTAGATGCAATTTGAATTATATTGATGGAAAGAGAGAGACTGCGTGAGAGTGCTCGTGCGTGCACTGTTCTAAAGCAACAATATTCGAGTGATAGGCTGTTTAAAACTCTGCCGCTGCAATAAAATAAATACATCTTTACAATAAAAAAATAAGTTGGCCCCCGAAATCCAGATGGAGAAGGGTAAATTAGATGCGTATTCAGTCTTTATATTACTCTAGCATAAGCTATGCTGCAGCAAATTTAGGCCTACCTGTCACAAGAAAAAAAGTTACCATGATGAGATGATAGGTCTACATGCATTGTGAACTGCGCTCCATACTGAGATGGTCTGTCCCCACCCTGAGCGTTGATGATTCATCATGCAGAGGCCGTAGAGAAGCCAGATTTAGATATCACATATAATTTAACAGTTCCATTTCACGCCATGTTGTTCATATAAATAATGTATTATAATTATCGGTTTCTCGCAGTTATTTATCCCGGGAAAGGGAGTGGTTTTGGGCTGTAAATCCCGGTAAATCTCGGTAACCGGTTTCCCACCATTCAATCCTAGTCCGGAACAGCTGGTGCTCTCATGCATGGTTCAGTGTTGCTAGCCTCGAAGCGAGCATAGAAGGAAGGCATTTAGCTAATCTGGTAGGCTTGCGTCACTGGGCAGCTCGTGGCTGGGTTTCCCTTTGTAATCCGTGATAGTTTGCAAGCCCTGCCACATCCGACGAGCACCAGAGCCGGTGTAGTAGGATTCGATCTTAGTCCTGAATTGATGCTTTGCCTGTTTGATGGTTTGTCGGAGGGCGTAGCAGGATTTCTTATAAGCGTCCGGATTAGTGAGTTATGTTGCTGGATGACGCTGGTCTGTCACATGTCTTGATCTCTGTCTGAAGCTTCAGACAAACCCAATATAAATATTACTGTTGGCTGTGATGACCAGCACCTTGTGTTGTTGGACAGACAATACCACAGTCTCTTTGACCTCGTGTTCCTTTTGGTAGACAAATGCTCTCTGATGAGAAATGGAGGACACTGCTTGTTGCAAATAGACTGTAGTTGTGTAAGTCAAGACGTAACAGTCATTTTCAGTTAAAAAGCACACAGACATTTGTGTCACACAGGAGAAGCTTTGTGGACTTTTCATGCGTGTGCCTGCCTCTGTGTCTCCCCCCCAGTCACATCAGACACAATCAATACTGGATAGCAGCCAACACTCCCATTGTCTTCCTTTTGAAAGTGACACACAAACACACACACACACTGTTGTAAAGCTGAGAGATGTACTACTCAGCTTGAAATAAGGATGCCTCTGTTTGTACAAATCCCTCACAGGCACCCTCTGAAACTGCCTCTTGGGTCTCCGCCACCACCCCATCACTGCCAATTAGGTTTCTGCTGGATAATATTTGCATATAGAATTTATGCACTAATGAAAGCTCATGCAGAATCCAGCTGAATCCCCCTCCAGCTGCTGTACTTAGTGGTAATTAGAGGCATGACATCTAGCTACAGTGCCTAGTGAAAGTCTACACACCCCTTGCACAGTTTTCACATTTTGCTGCCTTAAAATTTAATCTAAAACGGGATTACATTTGATTCTGTATTGTAGAGTAAAAAGCATAAAAAAGAATCTATAAAAAAAGAATATAAATAAATATATATAAAGAATCTATAAAAAGCAATAGCCATCCATCACCATGGGGTGGGATTGACTGACCAAGCTGATCCTATATTGTTGAAGCGGTTGCTTAGCTCCTACATGACCCCTCCATTCAAAAATAGACAAACAGATTTAGCTTTTCCTAGTGTGCTTATTTAGCCCATGTGGTTGAAAACACCATTGATTCTGATGGATTAATGCCATTTAATGCCACCATGTAAACATACAGTAGCGTAGACCACAGTACATCACTATAGAGCAGTATGGTTTGTGGCCATTGTGTAGTGGTAGGAAGCAATAATACTAGCCTTGACATCTGGTGCAACGCCTTATGTTGCTGAATGACACTGGTCTGTCACCTCTTGATCTATGAAGCCCCACCCAAACCCAAACTATATCCTACTCTTGGCTGTGATGACAAGCACCTTGTGTTGTTGGACAGATATTACCACCATTTCCTTGACCTCATGTGTTCCTTTTGGCAGATAGATGCTATCTGATGAGAAGTGGAGGACAGGGCTTGGTGCAAGTAGACTGCAGATGTACAAGTCAAGACGTAACAGTCATTTTCAGTAGAAAGCACACAGACATTTGTGTCACACAGTAGAAGCTTTGTGGACTTTTCATGCGTGTGCCTGCCTCTGTGTCCCCCTTTGAGGAGTGCACCATAAAAGTGTGAATGAGATTTGAATGTCATTCAGGGTGCTGCTCCTCGAACTGAACACAGTCACATCAGACGCAATCAATACTGGGAAGCAGCCAATACCCCCATTCACTTCCTGTTGAACGCGCACACACACACACACACACACACATACACACACACACTGTTGTAAAGCTGAGAGATGTACTACTCAGCTTGAAATAAGGATGCCTCTGTTTGTACAAATCCCTCACAGGCACCCTCTGAAACTGCCTCTTGGGTCTCCACCACCACCCCATCACTGCCAAATAGGTTTCTGCTGGATAATATTTGCATGTACAATTTATACACTAATGAAAGCTCATGCAGAATCCAGCTGAATCCTCGTCTGGCTGCTGTACTTGTAGTGGTAATTAGAGGCATGTGACATCTAGCTACAGTGCCTAGTAAAAGTCCCCTTGCACAGTTTTCACATTTTGATGCCTTAAAATGAAATCTAAAAAGGGATTCAATTAGACATTTTTTTTTCTATTGATCTACATAACCTGCTCCACATTTTGAAATAAAAATAAAGATTATAGAACATTTTCTAAATTAATTAAAAATAGAAACAAAGATGTCTTGATTGCATTAATACTTGGTGGAAGCACCTTTGGCAGTGATTACAACTGTGAATAATTTTGAATAATACTGCCAATTTTGTCAAAATTGCTCAAGCTCAGTAAATTTTGTTGGAAATCATTGATGGACAGCAATTGATGGACAGCAATATTCAACCATTGTCTAATTATCATGCAGGACTGAACCTGGACCCCTCAAGAACACTTAACACTGCTTGGAAAGCCATTCTGGTGTGTCTTTGGCATAAAAATATGTGTAATTGTCTGGTTGAAAAATAAAACTATCTGGTTAGGTATTCAGAAGACTACAACAGGTTTTCCTCTAACTTTTTACCTGGGCTTTGCTACTTTCATATTTCTTTTGATCCTGACAAACTGCCAGTGACCAAAGGTTGGAACCGGTTCAGGGAACAGAACAGAAAACCGGAAAATAACCAAAATATTTGAGGTACAGAACCCAAACCGGAAACAAAAGTGATCTATACTGTTCCGGAACAGAACCGTTCTTTTATTTCTAGTCCCACAAAAATCGCAACAAAGCGCCTATACAAAGCCCTCACTCTGTCACTCAGAAACATATTCCAGCGTCTCTCTGAAGCATAGGTTACTGTAGCCTACTGATGTTGTTACAAGCATGATTCAGAAATTAGGGAGAGATATTTGTGGGATTTTTTTTCTTTTTTCAAAGCTAGTTAAGCATACTATAGTTATCACATTTCACAATGGATTTATTAACTACAAAAAGGTAAGACGTGTTTTTAATTCTAGTGCTGCTCTGCACCAGAGTATGTGAGCGGAGCTGGAGCGGAGCGTGCCCAATTTGACTGCCGCTCGGAGCGAGATTCCCAAAGGCTGGAGCATCAGCCTTCTCGGCCGCTCCAATTTTGCTGCAATAGCCTCCAGTAGCGCTCACTTCACGAGCTCAGGGCATGCCTGTCCCAGCATGCATTTGTAGTCTACTTGTGTGATGCTATAGCCCCTTGATTTAGCTACTGTCATAGAGGTCGCTAAATATTTGTATAAAGAAACTGATAAAACACACAGATGCAAAATCAAGGTGACTTACAAAGATGAGGACCAAGAGCAAGAGAGGGAGTGTGGTGATGTAGGGTCCACAACTAAAGAATCATTGTGGAATCTGAAAAGACACGTATCCCAAAAGCATGATAGTGTACTTACTACGAGCACATGCTAAAATAAAGGAACGAGGTGGGTAGCTAATTAAGTGTGTCATTGTATTTATAAACTAAAAATCAGATCTCTTAAAAGTTTTCTTCATTTTTGTTCTATTATCTATACAATACGCCATCATTGATTTTGGCCCAATAGGCCTGGCAGATTCCAACTTTCAAAGAGCTTTCCGTTTTGATTGGGTTATTTTGCCTAAAAACCTTTAGGCCTACCTATAAAAAAAACTAAAAAAACTCTGCATCCCTGCCCAGCCTGGCCAAAAGGGTGTTTAGCATCCCCAGTGGCGCTACAAACGCAGAGAGGATATTCGCCACTGCTGGCCTGCTCTTCAGGCACCATCACATGACCATGAAACCACAGACTCTGGCCAAACTTCAAAGGCACTGAGCCTAATAAGGCATTTTTTTGTTTAATTTGTATTTAATTCTAAGTACTGTAAGTCACAGCCTATATGCGCAATTTATAGACTATAATGATTTAATACAACAGAATGTTGTTTAAATGCTGAGCGCTTAACTTTCCTGACTCCCTACCAGCCTTGTATGTTGCACTCTCAAATGCTTCACAATGTATTACTTTGTAGGCTATAGCCTTGAAATAATTGAAATAATATAGCCTAAATAATTCATTTTCGTTCCTTCTTAGGCTCTCTTTCTGTCTCCTGACCTATTTAGAGTGTTTATATGTTATTTAATATGACATTTAGCCTATTTGAAATAATGAGCGCTTCTTTCATTCACCTTTTCATGTTTATTAAAACACTTTTCATTCAAATCATATGGTTTTGTTTCAATACTTCAAAGCAAAATGGTAGGTCCAGTTAGTCACAAAAATATATGGGTTTTGGTTAAATGGTGATTTTAATGAATGGAGTGAATTTGGAGCTGCAGTTTTTTTTTCTGTGAGCGCGGAGCGGTTTTTAGAGGAGCGGTTGGAAAGTAGGTGGAGTGCTGGGGCTGAAGCAGAGCTCCATGAGCAATGAGCGGGATTTCCGACCGCTCAACTCCGCTTACATACTCTGCTCTGCACACACAAACTTTTTCGCTAGTTAGCTAACGTTTGCTCTGGCCCAACGTTAAACCAACTCGGAAGTTCAAAGACATTCAAAGTTCCTCCATAGAAGCCGCTCCTCCGTTGGTATAATTCTGTGGGCCTTATTCAGATAATGCATGTCATAACAAGATGCCCAGCGC
Organism: Coregonus clupeaformis; assembly: GCF_020615455.1. Lineage (NCBI taxonomy): Eukaryota > Metazoa > Chordata > Actinopteri > Salmoniformes > Salmonidae > Coregonus > Coregonus clupeaformis. The sequence goes on from NW_025534033.1 coordinate 241,212, forward strand.
TTCAAGGCAAGCTTCCTCCATCCTCTCTCCTCACCCTCAACATTTCAGTTGCATCTCACGCTCTACACTGTGACAGTGTGTGTGTTTGTCTTTCATTATGGTTAAACCACGCTGTTACTGAAAAATACAATTTGCTCTTAACGACTTTCCTATACAGATTAAATTGCTTACCCGCTCCATAGCAAGCTGCTTTATCCGCACTGATTGATGGAGTAATTTAATATAGAGCTAAATGTTGTTGTTTTTTATGTTGATTTCAGAGGTTTAAAAAGGAACAGAATGAAATTACATAAATCTGTACTTTTTTTTGGTTTGAACCGGTTCAGAACTTTGTTTTGCTGGTCGGAACAGTGGGGCGGAATGAAAAAAATGAATGGTTCTATTCAGAACGAAACGATTGGAAAATAATTTTGGTTCCAACCCCTGCCAATGACAAACATACCCATAACATGATGCTGTTGATAAAAAATACATACCCATAACATGATGCTGCCACCAAAATACTTGAAAATACAGAGGGTTTCAATCTGTGATGTGTTGTATTGGATTTGACATAAACAGGAAGTTTTTAATTTAAGCCAAAAAGTACATTTTATTGCCATGTTGTCTTGCAGTATTAATTAAGGGCCTTGTTGCAAACATAATGCATGATTTGGAATGGATTTTGTAACACATGCTTTCTTCCTTTCATTTTGTCATTATGGCCAGTAATGTGGCGTGAATGTAATGTTGTGAAACCCTCTGTATTTTCAAGTATTGTGGTGGCAGCATCATGTTATGGGCATGCTTGTCACCGGCAGGGAGTGTTTGTCAAGATCAAAAGAAATATGAAAAGAGCAAAGTCCAAGTAAAAAGTTAGAGAAAAACCTGCCATACTGTAGTCTTCTGAGTATTTCACTCTGGGATAGTTTTTTTTTTCAGGGGGGAAATTACTAACATTTCAATGCCAAAGACACACCAGAATGGCTTGCCAAAAGGTGTTGAGTGTTCCTGAATGGTTCAGTCACAGTCCTGACTTAAATATGCTTGAAAATCAGACAAGGTTTGAATATTGCTGTCCATCAATGATTCCCAACCAAATTTACTGAGCTCGAGCAATTTTGAAAAAAACAATGGATATATGTTGCTCTAAGAGTTTTGCAAGGTTGGTAGAATCTTATTCGAAATCATTCACAGCTGTAATGGCTGCCAAAGGTGCTTCCACCAAGTATTAACTGGGGTGTGAATACATACGCAATCAATACATCTTCATTTTCTTTATTTTATTAATTTGGTTCACTTAAAATGTTCAATCACTTTGAATCCAATTTAATCCCTTCTTAGATTTAAGGCAACAAAATATGAAGACTGTGCAAGGGGTGTGTAGACTGATATCAGGATGGTCACAATATTTTATATTTTAGCAGGACAGTTATAAAACCTTACTTAACCAATGATTCAAGACCAAGTTCTCAAGCCTGAGGGCATTTCTGTTGCCATTAGCTGTGTTTGTGTTTAATTCCATTTATATTAGTGGGGGGCTAATTCTATGGGCGGTTATGTGATTTTCTGGATTTTTTTTCTTCTCATTTTGTCTGTCATAGTTGACGTGTACCTATGATGAAAATTACAGGCCTTTCTCATCTTTTTAAGTGGGAGAACTTGCACAATTGGTGGCTGACTAAATACTTTTTTCCCCCACTGTATAGGGTTGTTTTAGTTCAAAAGTAATCCCTGGACACATTAAAGTGCCTTGTCCTGGCTGGTTGGTGCTGGGCAGAACTGAAAAATCAATTGATACCTGATTAAGACAGAAATCCAGGGATTTTCTTTAAAGCAAACAGTGGCTGGTCGACAGCTCTGGATGGAATATGTAATGTAATCAGTGGGATTTGAAGAGGCTGTGTTTTCAGAAACATAATGCTATTGTGTTTTCCAGGTGTGAAGAGGTATTATTAACAAGCTTTGTGTCTAATTCCTTTCAGAGTAGTGTAATACTTGTCTCTCTTAGCAAGATTAATTAGTTAGATATTGAAATGTATTATGTCTTCAATCAGTTGGATAAGCAGGTTGGTCACATGCTGTTTTCCAATTACACAACAAAACAAACACACACACACATGCGTGTGAACACACACACACAGACACATTGACAATGGTAAAAGTGGTTCATCAGAGAGTGTGCATGGCTTGTCCTGTATGCCTGATCAGGCTGATCAGCAGTGTGGCTCCTCTCAGGCTGATCAACAGTGTGGCTCCTCTCCTCCAGCACTAAGCTCTGCATCACACTGACTGTCTGACTGGACCAGATATTTGAAGAGACCATGCACATTTTACCCAGAGTAGAATTTTCAGCAAGGGTCCAGTGCACAGGACCATTCTCACAATCACTGATCCTGCCATCCTCCAGTTCCCACAATGCCTCTGGACAAGCCTCTCACAAAGGTCTGTTTTGGAACAATCTAATTGCTCTGGGTAGTTTATAGTGTTAGTGCTTCAATGATATAACCATGATATGAGACAGTGCCTGAAACGTTTCTCATTGAATTGATGCTGTCCAGGGCTTGTTGGACATTTACTGCAGTATATTACATTTCTGTCCTTGGTCATGTGAAAGTGTAGTTGAGGGTAAACAGGGAGGGAGGGCAAGTCTGGGAGCAGAGGCACAGTGAGAATGATGATGATGTGAGAGCTAGCAGGGAGGGAGAGCAGGGAGGGAGTTAGCTCAGGGAAGGAGGGAGATCAGGGAGTGGGGGAGAGAGGGCGAGCGGGGGGGCGAGCGGGGAGGGAGGGAAATTGGGGAGGGCGAGCAGGGGGAAGGAGATCGGGGGGAGAGCGGGGAGGTAGGGCGAGCGGGGAGATGGGAAGGTAGGGAGATCGGGGAGGGAGGGCGAGCGTGGGGGAAGGAGGGCGAGCGGGGAGGTAGGGCGAGCGGGGAAGTAGGGAGAGCGGGGAGGGAGGAAGAGCGGGGGGGGGGGAGTCTGGTAGTGGAGGCACAGTGAGGATGATGATGGAACTAAAGGGGCCCCCTGCTGTCTGTCTTCTTCCTGACCAGATCAGCCCCAACTTCAAAGGGCTCCCCCTCTGGCACCAGCCTGCTGTGCTTACACCTGCTCTGTGAAGACAAGAGAAGAGTAACTCGTCTGTCTGTCTGTGCTCTCAGACATCACACACTAATAAAGTACAGCACTCACTCTGGTGGACTGATGTTTGTAATATCAGGGCTTACTATGACAGTGAAGTCCCACTTTACTGTCATGCATTTAGAAATGTCTTCACAGTGTTTTATCGCTGTGCTGTAGATGGCTTAGTCTATGTTTAGTGTTGAAGTACAGTCCAGTGGTGCAGACAGACTATTATGGCTGAGCTTGATGATGATAATGATGATAACTGTGAGGATGGTGATGGTAGTGGTCATGAAGATGTAGCTTATTTTCTACGAGCCAGTACGTTAGAGGCACCTTTTATTAGCGCTGTTGCCTAGCGAGAGTTGTCATATGGAGCACCAAGCCCTCAGAAGATCAGAGTATGTGGATCTCACACTATACAGTATAGGAGGGACAGAAAATGTTGAACTTACTTAGTATCCCTGCACATTGTAAATATGGTTCTGGAACTGGCCCTGTATATAGTACGCTTACTTCCTTGATTGTGTTCTTCTTATTTTTATATCTCGTGTGTTTTTGTCCTACCATGTTATTTTCAGTATTACACTGTTATTGATCACTTTATTGTTGAGGTTAGAGCTTGCAAGAAATGCATTTCACTGTACTTGTGACATTAAAAAAACTTGAAATGTTATGATGCTGGTCCTAACTCCCACAGGGCCCTGGCTTTCTCTGGATCGGCTTATTTTACTGAATTTGTTTTACCATGACTGTAATTTACCTCCATTTATATTTCTGCTGAAGCCTGGGTGTGTTGCCAGTCAGTTCTGTGTTTCCCAGTACAGCAGTATACAAATGAACAGTAGCCTACGGATCAGTGATCCCTGTCATTGAGGCATACCGTAAATAATTGAGAGAAAATGCTGAAGCGCCCTCAATACTGCTTGCACTGCCTCTGACGTGTTAATCTGTCACATGACTCCAATGACATTTATTTGACTAGCATTGTGTGCTATCGTGAATAATGCAGTGAAAAAGAAAGCTGTATATCATGCCATAACTTGTGTGCACAGTATCTGTATCAAAATAACAGTCTCATCAGCAGCGCTCTGACCTTGTCGGCGAAAAGACATGCATGTTCCCCCAAGTATCACACATGCCTCAGCATATCCCTAAGATGGTGTGTTCTGTCCAGTGTGTATTTGTGTGTTGAGTGGTTCAGCAAAAGGTCTGTCAGCAGTGCTGAATATCAGAATCAATGGCCAGGTTCACTGAACACACACTAAATCAAAGTGACTGAATGTGACCGTGATAGAGATGAGTAGGAAAGAGCACAACATCCCCATGATGAAATACAGTTAAAACACTTCGTGCCTGGGGATGTTGTGGTGAAAATACAGTATATGGAAGGCCATTTTTAACCATATAAAACTGGACGTTGGTCCTTATATCTCATAGCGTGTTCTCTATTTTATTAACCTTATCCCCAGGCTCAATTGCTACTGCATGCGTATAGATACACACTGAGTGTACAAAACATTAAGAATACCTTCCTAATATATGAGTTGCACCCCCCCTGCCCCTTTTGCCCTCAGAACAGCCTCAATTCGTCGGGGCATGGACTCTACAAAGTGTCATAAGCGTTCCACAGGGATGCTTTCCCATGTTGTGTCTAGTTGGCTGGATGTCCTTTGGGTGGTGGACCATTCTTGATTCACACGGGAAACACCCAGCAGCGTTGCAGTTCTTGACACAAACCGGTGGGCCTGGCACCTACTACCATACCCCATTCAAAGGCACTTCAATGTTTTGTCTTGCACATTCACCCTCTGAATGACACACAAACACAATCATAACATTCACCTGGTCAGTCTATGTCAAGGAAATGGCAGGTGTTCTTAATGTTTTGTACACTCCGTATAGGTTTGACAGAGAGAGCAGGCTGGTGGACCAGATTAATATTTGATATATTCTATTTTGAAATTGAATGTTTAATAAACACAACTGATTTGCATTTGTTTTTATATGTTTTTTAGATTGCTGATTAAGCCAACATGGAATTGCATCAATAAGTAGTTTTAAGGGAAATATATTTGATTGATTTAATGTTTAATGTAATAACCATCAGAACACACCAGGGGTGGGTGGGTGGGTGGGGGGGCAGCAGATGTGTGTGTGTGTGTGTGTGTGTGTGTGTGTGAGAGAGAGAGGGAGACTGAGGCAGTCATTATCATAGACAGACAGTGTGTCTTTGTCCGGAGCATGTTAAATGACTATTACCACTACTCCGTACAGTCATATGTTAATGACCTTCACTCTCAGAGAATGAATAAATCATGTCTCAGAAAAGACATCTGAGTCCTTGCTTTAGCAGCTAGGTGTATGTGTGTGCTTGTGTGTGTGGGGGAGGAAAGACCGGACGTGAACACTACGGCTGAAACATTAAAGCAGCAAGACAAAAGAGAATCTCTGGTTCCTGTTTCCTCCGCCTCGAGGCATGCTGCTCGATTCCCGCTCTAACTGATGCTCACAGAGAGATAGTGTGAGAGAGCCAGAGTGCGAGGGATAGAGAGAGCGATAGAGAGGTGGAGGAGAGAAGTGAGAGAGCGCTGAGAGCGGGAGTGGGAGCAGAGCAGGGTGTGAGCGAGAGAGAGAGCACGAGAACCAGAGAGAACGCGCACATGAAGGACAGGAGGCTGAGAGAAGGGGGTTGTTTTATGTGTGCTGCTCATGTGCATGACTGAGGAGCCTTCCTGCCTGGATCGTTAGTCATCTCCAGCCCCAGAGCTGGGCTATGTGCTCCATAGGCTGTACTGACTGAGGAACACAGGGACAGACAGACAGGGAGAGGCTGGGGGACTTTGAGATCTCTGTGCAGAGGATGCGCTGGCTGCGTGGGCTCTGTCGCCGTGATCGCTGTAGCCAGACCCCTCAGCTGCCTCTGCCTCGCTCGGCTGCTATAGCAGGCCCCCCCTTAGCCCAGCACTCGGAGGACAGCAGCAGTCAGTGGTAGAGAGATGAGCTCCAAGCACTCTTCCGACTGGATCCCCTACAGGTACAGTACAGTATAGTCCTCTGGGTGCTAGTTAAGGCTCCACAGACCACAAGAGAAGGGAGTGTGAATAGCTATGCATGTTCCAGCACTATTAAGGATAGAGAGAATGAAGGATAACACCTGGGTGCATACATGGAAGTTTAGATGGTTAACATCTTCGCTAAGCCCCGTCTCAAAATTTTGGGCAACCAATCGCAGTGCTCCAATGGATAGCAACTCTCCACGAGTCCGACACCTTAGTCAAGCTCACGTTTATTTTGAAACACATGAAAGCCAGTGAGGGCAGTGGGAAAAACGGAGAGTTTTCTTTAAAATATAAATTGTTTAAATTGTTAAATAATTGAATAGTGAACCAGGGGTAGTACTAGCTACTGTAATTCCTGATATGCAGAGCCTCTTGATGGAGTATTTTTCGAATCTGAAATGATTTGTTTGCTTGCTCAGCTGGTTAGCTGTCTCAGTCTCATTGACCACAAAACGTTGCTAACGCTAACTAGCTAGCCACTTAATATAACTTGTTTTCTCTAAATGTATGTTAGCTAGCTAAGTTAGCCATGTTGTTAATACAACTCCCATCTGCTGTCGACATCAGGATACAATTTGAGAGCACTAGCTAGTTTAGCTCCAAAAGTGAGCTGCATCCCAATATGGCGACCAGAGTATGGGCGAGTGGGTGTGTCGAAAGGAAAGTAGTGGGCGTGTGGAAAGGAGTGGGTGTGTCAAAAGCGCTCTGCTATAGGTTAGACCGTTTTGATTGAGTGTTGTATGTATGTATGTATGTATTTATTATTATTATTATTATTATTATTGTATTTTTTTTCGCAGCTACCTCACATTGAGCTACCGTACCGCCTCAGTCGTATTTCACTGTTAGTTTTACACAAATAATTGTACATTTTCAGTTATAAAACTGATGATTGTTTATTTTTGATTAAAAGTATTGAGAATGGTTGTACTGTTGCTTCATGCATTGTATGTGTGTACTTACTGTGACTTTCACCCTGATATTGGCTACTAGGTAGCTACTTCCTACGCTGTTGCCGGGCAGTAGTGCTTGTCAAGTGGGAGCGAAGGGTACTGTGTCCTGGTGTTGTTGCCGTTCATTCCCTCCCCATTGAGAAGTAGACTGTATGTACTGTATGTATCTAGATAGTTATTAGTTATTTATTGTGTAGGCTGCTATCCTACTTGAAATAAAATAATGTGAGAGAAAAACATTTCCACGTTAGCTACCGCCGGCGGTTATCGACTCGTCGTGCAGCCCAATCAGACACGCAAAACGGTCTTGAGTGGGAGGACGGCTCAAAATAATGGCCGTAATGGAGTGAATGGAATGGTATCTAACATATGGTTTTCCATTCACTCCATTACACTCCATTCCAGCCATTATTATGAGCCGTCCTTCCCTCAGCAGCCTCCACTGGTATGTATGTGTGTTTGTGTTGTGTCGGTGTGTGTTGTGTGTGTGCATATGTGGTGTATGTGAATGTGTGTGGGTTTTCTGTTGGAGTGTCAATGTAGTGTGTGTTAGTGTATGTGTGTATATGGTGTGTACATATAGTCTAGTGAGTGTGCGTAGGGTAAGTGCAAAATGGAGTCAGTGCAGTTCGGGTGCCATTGATTGGCTATTTAGCAGTCTTATGGCTTGGGGTAGAAGCTGTCTAGGAGCCTGTTGATCCGAGAGCCGATGCTCCGGTACCGTTTGCCGGACGGTAGCAGAGTGAACAGTCTATGGCTTGGGTGGCTGGAGTCTTTTTCAGGCCTTCCCTCTGACACCGCCTGATATAGAAGTCCTGGATGGCAGGGAGCTCGGCACAAGTGATGTACTGGGCTGTCAGCACCACCTTCTGTAGCGCTTTGCGGTCAAAGGCGGTGCATTTGCCATACAGTGAGGGAAAAAAGTATTTGCCCACTGACAAAGAAATTATCAGTCTATAATTTTAATGGTAGGTTTATTTGAACAGTGAGAGACAGAATAACAACAAAAAAATCCAGAAAGACGCATGTCAAAAATGTTATAAGTTCATTTGCATTTGAATGAGGGAAATAAGTATTTGACCCCCTCTCAATCAGAACGTTTTCTGGCTCCCAGGTGTCTTTTTATACAGGTAACGAGATGAGATTAGGAGCACACTCTTAAAGGGTGTGCTCCTAATCTCAGCTTGTTACCTGTATAAAAGACACCTGTCCACAGAAGCAATCAATCAATCAGATTCCAAACTCTCCACCATGGCCAAGACCAAAGAGCTCTCCACGGATGTCAGGGACAAGATTGTAGACCTACACAAGGCTGGAATGGGCTACAAGACCATCGCCAAGCAGCTTGGTGAGAAGGTGACAACAGTTGATGCGATTATTCGCAAATGGAAGAAACACAAAAGACCTGTCAATCTCCCTCGGCCTGGGGCTCCATGCAAGATCTCACCTCGTGGAGTTGCAATGATCATGAGAACAGTGAGGAATCAGCCCAGAACTACACGGGAGGATCTTGTCAATGATCTCAAGGCAGCTGGGACCATAGTCACCAAGAAAACAATTGGTAACACACTACGCCGTGGAGGACTGAAATCCTGCAGCGCCCGCAAGGTCCCCCTGCTCAAGAAAGCACATATACAGGGCCGTTTGAAGTTTGCCAATGAACATCTGAATGATTCAGAGGAGATCTGGGTGAAAGTGTTGTGGTCAGATGAGACCAAAATGGAGCTCTTTGGCATCAACTCAACTCGCCGTGTTTGGAGGAGGAGGAATGCTGCCTATGACCCCAAGAACACCATCCCCACCGTCAAACATGGAGGTGGAAACATTATGCTTTGGGGGTGGTTTTCTGCTAAGGGGACAGGACAACTTCACCGCATCAAAGGGACGATGGACGGGGCCATGTACCATCAAATCTTGGGTGAGAACCTCCTTCCCTCAGCCAGGGCATTGAAAATGGGTCGTGGATGGGTATTCCAGCATGACAATGACCCAAAACACACGGCCAAGGAAACAAAGGAGTGGCTCAAGAAGAAGCACATTAAGGTCCTGGAGTGGCCTAGCCAGTCTCCAGACCTTAATCCCATAGAAAATCTGTGGAGGGAGCTGAAGGTTCGAGTTGCCAAACGTCAGCCTCGAAACCGTAATGACTTGGAGAAGATCTGCAAAGAGGAGTGGAACAAAATCCCTCCTGAGATGTGTGCAAACCTGGTGGACAACTACAAGAAACGTCTGACCTCTGTGATTGCCAACAAGGGTTTTGCCACCAAGTACTAAGTCATGTTTTGCAGAGGGGTCAAATACTTATTTCCCTCATTTAAAATGCAAATCAATTTATAACATTTTTTACATGCGTTTTTCTGGATTTCTTTGTTGTTATTCTGTCTCTCACTGTTCAAATAAACCTACCATTAAAATTATAGACTGATCATGTCTTTGTCAGTGGGCAAACTTACAAAATCAGCAGGGGATCAAATACTTTTTTCCCTCACTGTATCAAGCGGTGATGCAGCCAGTCAAGATGCTCTCAATGGTGCAGCTGTAGAACTTTTTGAGATCCGAGGGCCCATGCCAAATCTTTTCAGCCTCCTGAGGGGGAAGTGGCGCTGCCGTGCTCTCTTCACTACTGTGCGTGTGTGTGTGGACCATGTTAAGTCCTTAGTGATGTGGACGCCAAGGAACTTGAAGATCTCCACCCACTCCACAACAGCCCCATCGATGTGGATAGGGGCATTCTCTCCCCTCTTTCTCCTATAGTCCACGATCAGCTCCTTAACCTTACTGACGTTGAGGGCAAGGTGGTTGTCCCTGACACCACACTGCTAAATCAATGACATCCTCCCTGTAGGATGACTTGTCGTGTCATCAGCAAACTTGATGATGGTGTTGGAGTCGTACGTGGCCACACAGTCATGGATGAACAGGGAGTACTAAGCACACACCCCTGAGGTGGGTGATTAGGAAGGGACTAAGCACACACCCCTGAGAGGCCCCTGTGTTGAGGGTCAGCATGGCAGAGGTGTTGTTGTCTACCCTCACCACCTGGGGCCGGCCCATAAGGAAGTCCAGTTGCAGAGGGAGGGGTGCAGTCCCAGGGTCCCTAGCTTGGTCATGAGCTTGGAGGGGACTATGGTGTTGAAAGCTGATCTGTAGTCTATGAACAGCATTCTCACATAGCTATTTCCCCTGTTGTCCAGGTGGCAGAGGGCAGTGTGAAGTGCAATTGAGATTGCGTCATCTGTGGATCTGTTGGGGCGGTATGCAAATTGGAGTGGGTCTAGGGTGTCTGGGATGATGGTGTCGATGTGTGTCATGACCAGCCTTTCAAAGCACTTCATAATTACAGATGTGAGTGCTACAGGGCGATAGTCATTTAGGAAGGTTACCTTCGAGCTCTTAGGAACAGGGACAATGGTGGTCACCTTGAAACATGTTTGGATTACAGACTGGGACAAGGAGAGATTGGAAATGGCTGTGAAGACACTTGCCCAGCTGGTCTGTGCATGCTTTGAGAACGTGCCCTGGTATTCTGTGATTGTTACCTGTTTAAACGTTTCGCTCAGATTGGCCACGGAGAGCGAGATCACACAGTCATCAGGAAAAACGGGGGGTTTCATGCAAGGTACAGTTTTATATTCCTCGAAGCAAGCATAAAAGGCATTTAGCTCATATGGGAGTTCTGCATCGCTGGGCAACTCATGGCTGGGTTTCCCTTTGTAATCAGTTGTCGTCTGCAAGCATGTTTGATGTCTCGTCGGAGGTCGTAGTGGGTTTTCTTGTATGCGTCTATGTCCTGTTCCTTGTAAGCGGTAGGTCTAGCCTTTAGCCCAGCGCGGATATTGCCTGTAATCTATGGTTTTTGGTTTGGATACGTTCTTATAGTCACTGTGGGGATGACATGCTCTATGCACTTATTGATGAAGCCTGTGACTGTTGTGGTAAACTTCTCAATGCTATCGGATTGATTGCATTCATGCTTGCACCATGCAATCAGTTATCAGTTATTTTCCTTCTCTATGCTGCCTGTAGCATGATACATTTTTCTGCGGGAAAATGATAGACTGTTGGTGGTCGGAGGAGTGGGTATTAATCCTGCTTTAGAATTCATTGAGGCCAGGCGGGCCAGCAGGTCAAACTAAAATTAATGAGTCACTCAAAGAAACGAATCATGACTCTCGAGTCAAGTAAAAAGAGTAGTTAAAAAATAACATATCATTCGCGAACTGCAAATCACTAGCCTCAAGATGAATGGTTTTGACCACTAGAAAGTTTTGCTTCGCTCCCGCTCGCCACTATTTTGGTTCAGTGCAGTTAGAAAGCACTACTTGCACAACCGGTGTATAAAATGAAAAGGCACCTGCAAAAGAAAATTGTTTATCTATTTTGTTGTGCTGTTACATTTGTATCGTTGTTTCATGTCCGATGGTGTTGGTCCAATGATGTTGTTACATATCATTTGAGCGGCGTGCAACATGAGCAAATTCATTGTATCATTTCACTTTGGGTGGGATTTTAAGGTAAGGGGGCGTGATGTTTGAGTCACAGGGTTGGCAGGGTTTCAGACCTGTCAATTCATTATTGGGGGTGGGATTTTCAGGGAAGGAGGTAGATTAGTAATCTAGTCTTTAAAATACTTTTTCAATATAATTAATTGTGGCTAAACCTAAGACAAATAGTTGTGTATTCCCGCTGTTAAGAAACAGTGTAGAATTGCAGGAAAATTGTTTTAAAAATGCCACACCCCTCCCACCCAAGCTTTTGCACCCCCACTTTCAGACAATCAGGCGCCCATGTCAATGTGTAGTTCATACATGAGTAGAATTAGTGTCTTACCTCAATTAGCCACAAAATCCTTAGTTTGAAAGCAACTGTTTTTCTATAACCTGTGCTGCGCCATTTCCAATACATTTTCCCCCATGTGGGTCAGCCCCCTAGAAATTCGAGTTTTATCCAATAAGCTTCACCCCCATTGCCATTTGAGTGACAGCTAGCAAGATGCAAACGCAGTAGAGCGAGAGAGAGCAATGCCGTGGAGCACATATCTGCACGTGTGACAGAGTATGCCATTTTTGGGGACCACTTTTGGCTCGTGAGCAGTGGTGGCCGCTGATTTGGCTGAATATCCGGGCGCGGGGTGGTTGGAGTTGTCAACAAACAGCATGACAGAAATATGATGCCAAGTCTTTGAGAAGATATATAAAACGATCTGTGCATTTTAACCACAGCATAAATACACCTATTTAACTTTTGCATGACAAAAACCGAATGACCACTGCTGCAAATGCTGCCACTGTTTTGAACAGATTAGAATATACTATTTAGAATGAGCAGCCAGCTAAAACGTACACCAAGGAGAACTAAACAAGCATGCAGATGCAATAAGTGAAAACACATTATCTAACTGGGGATAGCTAGCTAACATAATGTCACAAAGCATGAAGTGCTAGCCAGTTAACTTTCTTATTATTATTATTATAATACAACATTTTAACCCCTTTTTCTCCCCAATTTCATGATATCCAATTGCGATCCAGTCTCATCGCTGCAACTCCCCAACGGGCTCGGGAGATGTGACAGTTGAGTCATGCGTCCTCCAAACCGCGCTTCTTAACACCCGCCTGCACCAATGTGTCGGAGGAAACACTGTTCAACTGACAACCGAGGTCAGCCTGCAGGCGCCCGGCCCACCACAAGGAGTCGCTAGTGCAAAGTAAAGCCCCCCCGGCCAAACCCTCCCCTAACCCGGACAATGCTGGGCCAATTTTACGCCGCCCTATGGGACTCCCGGTCACGGCCGGTTGTGACACAGCCTGGGATAGAACCCGGGTCTGTAGTGACGACTCTGTGATACACACCTTAAACCGCTGCGCCACTCGGGAGGCCAGCCAGCTAACTTTCATTTGGAAATAACTTAATATTTCCGAATTAGTCCAATATTAGTATAGAAAGACTTTAGCTAGCTAGCTGCTTATCAAAGGTAATTTGACAAAAAATCTACCAAGCTATTTCTCAATGTTTCTCAAAATTACTATAGCTGGCTAATTAATTTGATCATGCTCTGTGATACACCCAGTTTTATGCTGTTTTAGTCCACACAACATGTCGCCCTGTCACCATCTACAGTAGAACCTGATGAACACCATGGGGGGGAAACAATTAAATTGGCCAGCCACCGTCATGCCTTTTTGTCCTACCAGATCCGCGATGAGAAGGTTCTAGCTAGTGTATCCCTCTGTCCTTCGACTCTTGTTGGATGTAGATGTCTGGTTTATCAGGTCCCAGCCTCTAATGACTGTTATGACTATTCATTTACAAGTGAATTACACTTAGCTTTTTGCTTTAGCGCCATCTGTACCTGATAGAGCAGATCTAGTCTCACGTGTGGAAGTAAGCTGTCTGGCGCAAGAGACTCATTGACTAGAGGGAGACTAGAGCAGACCCAGAAGTTTTGACTGAGCGCACATTTGAGCGACCCCAGGACAGTCCATGTACTTTGTGCTGTTATAATTTATGCTATGAAATCCTGCGGTTTCATTGGGGTAGTTCCCCCTCATAGCAAATAACTGGCAAAACAATCCAAGCAATGTTTGCACGGCCTATGCTCCCAAGGAGCTGTTGGCAGTCACTGAGGGGGAGAGGAGTAAGTAACTGAACAACTTGTTTTGAACAATATGTTTTTGAAAGAGGAAAATATACACATTTACTGCACTTTTATGAGCATTTAAAACATAATCCATGAATTATATACAGTGGGGAAAAAAAGTATTTAGTCAGCCACATATTGTGCATGTTCTCCCACTTAAAAACATGAGAGAGGCCTGTAATTTTCATCATAGGTACACGTCAACTATGACAGACAAAATGAGAAAAAAACATTCCAGAAAATCACATTGTAGGATTTTTTATGAATTTATTTGCAAATGATGGTGGAAAATAAGTATTTGGTCACCTACAAACAAGCAAGATTTCTGGCTCTCACAGACCTGTAACTTCTTCTTTAAGAGGCTCCTCTGTCCTCCACTCGTTACCTGTATTAATGGCACCTGTTTGAACTTGTTATCAGTATAAAAGACACCTGTCCACAACCTCAAACAGTCACACTCCAAACTCCACTATGGCCAAGACCAAAGAGCTGTAAAGGACACCAGAAACAAAATTGTAGATCTGCACCAGGCTGGGAAGACTGAATCTGCAATAGGTAAGCAGCTTGGTTTGAAGAAATCAACTGTGGGAGCAATTATTAGGAAATGGAAGACATACAAGACCACTGATAATCTCCCTCGATCTGGGGCTCCATGCAAGATCTCACCCCGTGGGGTCAAAATGATCACAAGAACGGTGAGCAAAAATCCCAGAACCACACGGGGGGACCTAGTGAATGACCTGCAGAGAGCTGGGACCAAAGTAACAAAGCCTACCATCAGTAACACACTACGCCGCCAGGGACTTAAATCCTGCAGTGCCAGACGTGTCCCCCTGCTTAAGCCAGTACATGTCCAGGCCCGTCTGAAGTTTGCTAGAGTGCATTTGGATGATCCAGAAGAGGATTGGGAGAATGTCATATGGTCAGATGAAACCAAAATAGAACTTTTTGGTAAAAACTCAACTCGTCGTGTTTGGAGGACAAAGAATGCTGAGTTGCATCCAAAGAACACCATACCTACTGTGAAGCATGGGGGTGGAAACATCATGCTTTGGGTCTGTTTTTCTGCAAAGGGACCAGGGACGACTGATCCGTGTAAAGGAAAGAATGAATGGGGCCATGTATCGTGAGATTTTGAGTGAAAACCTCCTTCCATCAGCAAGGGCATTGAAGATTAAACGTGGCTGGGTCTTTCAGCATGACAATGATCCCAAACACACCGCCCGGGCAACGAAGGAGTGGCTTCGTAAGAAGCATTTCAAGGTCCTGGAGTGGCCTAGCCAGTCTCCAGATCTCAACCCCATAGAAAATCTTTGGATGGAGTTGAAAGTCCGTGTTGCCCAGCGACAGCCCCAAAACATCACTGTTCTAGAGGAGATCTGCATGGAGGAATGGGCCAAAATACCAGCAACAGTGTGTGAAAACCTTGTGAAGACTTACAGAAAACGTTTGACCTGTGTCATTGCCAACAAAGGGTATATAACAAAGTATTGAGAAACTTTTGTTATCGACCAAATACTTATTTTCCACCATAATTTGCAAATAAATTCATTAAAAATCCTACAATGTGATTTTCTGGATTTTTCTCATTTTGTCTGTCATAGTTGACGTGTACCTATGATGAAAATTACAGGCCTCTCATCTTTTTAAGTGGGAGAACTTGCACAATTGGTGGCTGACTAAATACTTTTTTTCCCCACTGTATATATATATATTTTTTTTTACTTTTTGGGGGGGACCAATCACAGGTGGGGTGCCGCCCCTAACGCCCTAATGGACGTGCCGCCACTGCTCGTGAGCGCTACTTTCAGAACTACTGGCTAAAAGTATACAACTGTACCTGAGAATCTCTTTAATTCAGAGCCATTCAGTGGCTAGCCACACTATAAACATAATTTTACCAGGTTCCTGTGAAGCAATTGTAATGACAATCCACCACAACATACCCGAGAGTTTCCTTATTAGCAAAGGGTAGTAGTCTGTGTTTAATTTCATTGTGTATTAAAAACACAGTTTGAGATCATTGTGAGTGGATTTCTCCAGTGGTTAGAAGGGGGAATTGGGCTTCCCGGGAAAATGTTGTCTGAGGTTGCAACAGTAACCAAGGGGGGCGGGGCTTAGCGAAGGGTCAATTGTGGTCATTGGTGTGTGGTAGTATCTAATTGATGTTGCTTTGGTTTTGTATTTCAAGAATGATGAAAGCCTCACTGTATTTCTTAGTGCTTTATAATAACTGTAGTAGATATGACTGGTTATTCATGTGAAATGATTTTGGACCTGTCTTTATAGTGTATTTATTGACCGACTTTTTTAATAACATAACTGAAGTACACATCTAATTCCAATGTTGTGTAGGCTACTGTATTATTGGTGAGTCGTAAAGTTTAGCAGTCTTCTGCTCATATGAAAATCTATTTAGGGAATATATGTCACCGTTTTACTGTAATCCAATTACATGGGGATTTTCTCATGCAGAATCTGGTGTAATAGAATCTATAAAAAGCTCTGCTCATTTCCCCCCAAAGTGTATTTTCTCCACTACTACCACCTTGGGAAGCAGTAGCCTTTGCTTTGCTCTGTGTGACCCCTGCATGTCTCTCCCCATACATTGGTAATGCATTCTGCTGATTATAGGCATTCTCGTGTCACAATCTGCCCTGAATGGTTAATGTAAGTGTTATTTATCAGTTAGCTTCTTTCTGGGTGAAATAAAGACTTATGGCTGCTCTCAACGGCATTACTACTGCTGCTGTTGCTACTGCTGCTGCTGTTGCCTCCAAGAGAAGCCCGATTGCCATGGTTGCACTGCTTCCTCTGCTCCCATTGGCTCCTCGTTGCTATAAGTTACGGAGCTGGCTTGCCATGAATCTCATTGAGAGATTGCGTCAGGAGAGCTGGCCTCCTATGATGGAGCAATAAAGGTAGTGATAGATCTGTGTGTACGTACACGTACTAATGTTGCTGCTTCTAAGAATCAGGTAATGCACGCACACACACAGACACACACACCAACATCAAACACACACACCTGAGTTTCCTGGATTTGGATTTGGCAGGGTCTAGGGTTCTTAAACCCACTTATTAGGGGCTTTTTTCATCTGCGAGGAAGAGCAACCATAGAGATTGTTTCAATATGAGCCTACCAGGAACAGTAGTTCCAAATATCTGTTCTCATTTCAGTCAATCTAGGGAACTAATCAGTTCCTTTCATGAAATAAAATCTCCTCATAGAAAATAATAATTGAAAATGAAATGTAATTTCCTTTTGTATCCTTAGGCGTGCTCTTTTTGCGGTATAGTTTATTGTTAAGCGTGTTCATTGTTAAGTGCTCTATGACAAATTACTTTGTGAAGAGAACTCTTCAAAACATTTTTTAAAATATGTTTGCTATATTAAGATGTGATTCCGATGATAAGAGTGATATAGCAGTAGTCAGTGACATTAGTAGTGTAGATAATAAAGGTGATATTGATGTTGTAGGCCTAAGTGTTAAAGGTAACAGACAGGATGACATATTAGGTGACGCAGTGTCGTCTTTAATAACTGTCCTCAGGGACAAGATCCCTTAAACAGCACAGTACACTGACATGCTTAGGCTCAGGCACTACCACGGAGTCACTTTGCTTACCTGTGGGAGGATGATCGGGGATGGGAGGGGAGCTGAGTGGGGAGAAGAGTGTAGTCCCGTGTAGCTCAGTTGGTAGAGCATGGCGTTTGCAACGCCAGGGTTGTGGGTTCGTTTCCCACGGGGGACCAGTATGAAAAACAAAAAATTTATGCACTCACTAACTGTAGGTCGCTCTGGATAAGAGTGTCTGCTAAATGACTAAAATGTCAATGTAAGAGGGGAAGGTGGAACAGGATGTTCCTCTCAACTTGGAGGCCTGGCCAGCCCGTCATGGATGGGTTCTCAGAGCATTAAGCAGTTCCTCCCATCAGATGGAGCCTGCCTGGTGCTTTCCATGAAACATTTATGTATGGGGCCTGGTGAGGCCGGGCGAGGCAAGGGGAGGTGAGTTGGGGACTCAGCTGCACCTCTGTGGCCTCTCATTAATCCCCTGTGAGCCAGCCCTGAGCCAGCCCAGTCTATCAGACTCACTCTGGCTCCAGCAGGTCACAGCCAAACACACACAGCACTGCCAGGGAGGGACGCCAGGCTACCTATACTGTTCCTACTGTACACAGAAGCTAACAATTATATACAGTACCAGTCAAAAGTTTGGACACACACCTACTCATTCAAGTGTTTTTCTTGATTTTTTTACTATTTTCTACATTGTAGAATAATAGTGAAGACATCGAAACTATGAAATAACACATATGGAATCATGTAGTAACCAAAAAAGTGTTAAACAAATCAAAATATATGTTATATTTGAGATTCTTCAAAGTAGCCACCCTTTGCCTTGATGACAGCGTTGCACACTCTTGGCATACTCTCAACCAGCTTCATGAGGAATGCTTTTCCAACAGTCTTGGAAGAGTTCCCACATGTTGGCTGCTTTTCCTTCACTCTGCGGTCCAACTCATCCCAAACCATCTCAATTGGGTTGAGGTCGGGTGATTGTGGAGGCCAGGTCATCTGATGCAGCACTCCATCACTCTCTTTCTTGGTAAAATAGCCCTTACACAGCCTGCATTGTCCTGACAGTGTCACCAGCAAAGCACCATCACACCTCCTCCTCCATGCTTCACGGTGGGAACCGCACATGCGGTGATCATCCGTTCACATACTCTGCGTCTCACAAAGACACGGCGGTTAGAACCAAAAATCTCAAATTTGGACTCATCAGACCAAAGGACAGATTTCCACCGGTCTAATGTCCATTGCTCGTGTTTCTAGGCCCAAGCAAGTCTCTTCTTATTATTGGTGTCCTTTAGTAGTGGTTTCTTTGCAGCAATTCAACCATGAAGGCCTGATTCACACAGTCTCCTCTGAACAGTTGATGTTAAGATGTGTCTGTTACTTGAACTCTGTGAAGCATTTATTTGGGCTGCAATTTCTGAGGCTGGTAAATCTAATGAATGTATTCTCTGCAGCAGAGGTAACTCTGGGTCTTCCTTTCCTGTGGCGGTCCTCATGAGAGCCAGTTCATCATAGCGCTTGATGGTTTTTGCGACTGCACTTTCAAAGTTCTTGAAATGTTCCGTATTAACTGACCTTCATGTCTTAAAGTAGTGATGGGCTGTCATTTCTCTTTACATATTTGAGCTGTTCTTACCATAATATGGACTTGGTCTTTTACCAAATAGGGCTATCTTCTGTATACCCCCCCCCCCCTACCTTGTCACAACACAAACACGACGAGTTGAGTTTTTACCAAAAAGTTATATTTTGGTTTCATCTGACCATATGACATTCTCCCAATCATCTTCTGGATCATCCAAATGCACTCTAGCAAACTTCAGACGGGCCTGGACATGTACTGGCTTAAGCAGGGGGACACGTCTGGCACTGCAGGATTTGAGTCCCTGGCGGCGTAGTGTGTTACTGATGGTAGGCTTTGTTACTTTGGTCCCAGCTCTCTGCAGGTCATTCACTAGGTTCCCCCGTGTGGTTCTGGGATTTTTGCTTACCGTTCTTGTGATCATTTTGACCCCACGGGGTGAGATCTTGCGTGGAGCGGAGCCCCAGTTCGAGGGAGAATATCAGTGGTCTTGTGTGTCTTCCATTTCCTAATAATTGCTCCCACAGTTGATTTCTTCAAACCAAGCTGCTTACCTATTGCAGATTCAGTCTTCCCAGCCTGGTGCAGGTCTACAATTTTGTTTCTGGTGTCCTTTGACAGCTCTTTGGTCTTGGCCATAGTGGAGTTTGGAGTGTGACTGTTTGAGGTTGTGGACAGGTGTCTTTTATACTGATAACAAGTTCAAACAGGTGCCATTAATACAGGTAACGAGTGGAGGACAGAGGAGTCTCTTAAAGAAGAAGTTACAGGTCTGTGAGAGCCAGAAATCTTGCTTGTTTGTAGGTGACCAAATACTTATTTTCCACCATAATTTGCAAATAAATTTATTAAAAATCCTACAATGTGATTTTCTGGATTTTTTTCCTCAATTTGTCTGTCATAGTTGACGTGTACCTATGATGAAAATTACAGGCCTCTCTCATCTTTTTAAGTGGGAGAACTTGCACAATTGGTGGCTGACTAAATAATTTTTTCTCCCACTGTAAATACCTACTGTAAAAAAATGCCTAACACTTTAAAGTACACAAACTTTAAATGTGGGCCACGTAGGGTATTGTGCATACTAAGAGAAACATGTATACGCATGCACGCATACGCATACTGTACATACAGTGAGGGTAAAAAAGTATTTGATCCCCTGCTGATTTTGTACGTTTGCCCACTGACAAAGACATGATCAGTCTATAATTTTAATGGTAGGTTTATTTGAAAAGTGAGAGACAGAATAACAACAAAAAAATCCAGAAAAACACAAAATGTTATGAATTGATTTGCAAAACATGACTTAGTACTTGGTGGCAAAACCCTTGTTGGCAATCACAGAGGTCAGACGTTTCTTGTAGTTGGCCACCAGGTTTGCACACATCTCAGAAGGGATTTTGTCCCACTCCTCTTTGCAGATCTTCTCCAAGTCATTAAGGTTTCGAGACTGACGTTTGGCAACTCGAACCTTCAGCTCCCTCCACAGATTTTCTATGGGATTAAGGTCTGGAGACTAGCTAGGCCACTCCAGGACCTTAATGTGCTTCTTCTTGAGCCACTCCTTTGTTGCCTTGGCCGTGTGTTTTGGGTCATTGTCATGCTGGAATACCCATCCACGACCCATTTTCAATGCCCTGGCTGAGGGAAGGAGGTTCTCACCCAAGATTTCACGGTACATGGCCCCGTCCATCGTCCCTTTGATGCGGTGAAGTTGTCCTGTCCCCTTAGCAGAAAAACACCCCCAAAGCATAATGTTTCCACCTCCATGTTTGACGGTGGGGAAGGTGTTCTTGGGGTCATAGGCAGCATTCCTCCTCCTCCAAACACGGCGAGTTGAGTTGATGCCAAAGAGCTCCATTTTGGTCTCATCTGACAACAACACTTTCACCCAGTTCTCCTCTGAATCATTCAGATGTTCATTGGCAAACTTCAGACGGGCCTGTATATGTGCTTTCTTTAGCAGGGGGACCTTGCGGGCACTGCAGGATTTCAGTCCTTCACGGCGTAGTGTGTTACCAATTGTTTTCTTGGTGACTATGGTCCCAGCTGCCTTGAGATCATTGACAAGATCCTCCCGTGTAGTTCTGGGCTGATTCCTCACCGTTCTCATGATCATTGCAAATCCACGAGGTGAGATCTTGCATGGAGCCCCAGGCCGAGCGAGATTGACAGTGACTTTGTGTTTCTTCCATTTGCGAATAATCGCATCAACTGTTGTCACCTTCTCACCAAGCTGCTTGGCGATGGTCTTGTAGCCCATTCCAGCTTTGTGTAGGACTACAATCTTGTCCCTGACATCCTTGGAGAGCTCTTTCGTCTTGGCCATGGTGTAGAGTTTGGAATCTGATTGATTGATTGCTTCTGTGGACAGGTGTCTTTTATACAGGTAACAAGCTGAGATTTGGAGCACTCCCTTTGTGAGTGTGCTCCTAATCTCAGCTCGTTACCTGTATAAAAGACACCTGGGAGCCAGAAATCTTTCTGATTGAGAGGGGGTCAAATACCTATTTCCCTCATTATAATGCAAATCAATTTATAACATTTTTGACATGTGTTTTTCTGGATTTTTTTGTTGTTATTCTGTCTCTCACTGTTCAAATAAACCTACCATTAAAATTATAGACTGATAATTTCTTTGTCAGTGGGCAAACGTACAAAATCAGCAGGGGATCAAATAATTTTTTCCCTCACTGTACACAGGCTTTTTGAATCTAGTGCAAGTGCTTGCACAACAATCATACATCACCAATTTCTATGAAAATGTTTGATATTTAAACCGAGGAAAAAACATCATAAATTGCATGAAGGACTTGGCAACAGAAATTGTGGAATTGGCATGATTTCAGAGAAATGCCATTGAAAACCTGTACTATATTGAGTGTTTTAGACAAGAGTGTATCAGGGAAAAATATGTCCCTGTTTTACTATGTAAAACGTAATGTAAGGCATTTTAACTAATTGTTTTTCTTTACGACGACAACCCTCATTGATTATTCATGTGATGCTGGTAGACAGCACAACATTCTAACTCTATTCTGTGGAGGGAACATGAAAATAGAATATCTGCTAAGACATCCCTCTGCACTGCAGGTAAAACACATAAAACACTCACTGGGAACTTCACCAGCGCTGTGTTCCCAATAAGGATAGCATTAATGCATCAATGTTGGGGGGGTCAATGGGTTCTATTCAGACTACGTTGTTATTGACATCAATGGTGGCGGGCGGGGGTGGGTGGGGGGCGACAAGGGTGGAGGGGTCTAATGCACATTCTAGCTTACCACTGATGCATATCAATTAGCATGTCTTCTCTACCGTAATGCGATAGGTAGTTGACCCTCATTGTAACAGCTCTGTTTAAGTCATTATCTGCCTGTCTAAAACACATTCACACACTTGATTGCTGACTGTCGCTAGTGAGTGGTTTTCTGTGTGTGTTTCAGAAAGGGAGATGTACTGTGTATGTGGCACACACACACACACACACACACACACACACATATTATTGAACCCCCCCCACGGTTCTGCTCCATCTACCCCCCCAGCTGAAGCACTGTTCCCCTTCCCCTGACCTTCAGTCTCTTATTGTCTTTAATTAAGAACCCTTTAGTTTAAATGGTCTGGGCAATCAGGGAGTGTGTCATGACTGATTTAGAGGTTGCATGTGTTTCGGAGTGGGAGGGATGGGAAAGACGGCGACTGGCTGAGACAGAGCATTCCTTACAATTGCCTTTATAGTCCTATCACACCGGATACAGACATTTGATCAATGTCCAATTGTGATTATGATTAGAATTGTCCCTAGCACTTCATATCCATGCTGTTTTTACTGATCTCTGTATGATGTCATTCTACAGATTTTGTAATTTAATCGTAAAAGTTATGTGTCGCTCCCTAGAGAACATATCGGAGGCAACATGACATGTCACTCCCAATAACTATTTTCTCTCCTCCAGTGACAGACACTGCATTTTCAAGGGATCACATGCTGTTTTCTGCATCACAGGAAAGCTGCATGAGAGAGATTAATGTATCACCATTTCCCATTATTTCCAAGTGGTTGGTTCTCACAGTGTATCAAACAGGAGAGGAAACTAATGTTTTTCCTATCTGGAGTGTATGGGTCTGTTCTGTAGAAAGTCAAAAAAAATGGAAAGTGCTTTTGTTTTAACCATCTCTCTCTCTCTCTTTGTTTCTCTCTCTCTTTGTTTCTCTCTCTCTTTGTTTCTCTCTCTCTCTGATTCTCTCTCTTTGTTTCTCTCTCTCTCTGATTCTCTCTCTCTCTCTCTCTCTCTCTCTCTCTCTCTCTCTCTCTCTCTCTCTCTCTCTCTCTCTCTCTCTCTCTCTCTCTCTCTCTCTCTCTCTCTCTCTCTCTCTCTCTCTCTCTCTCTCTCTCTCTCTCTCTCTCTCTCTCTCTCTCTCTCTCTCTCTCTCTCTCTCTCTCTCTCTGCAGTACATTGGACGATGAGGGCAGCAACCTCCGCCAACAGAAGCTAGACAGACAGGTAGGTCTCCCATGTCCCTGTACTGTACCAGAGCAGCTCAGCCACTTACTGATATGAACCTCCTCTGTTGTTCCTTGGCTGGTAGAGGAGACTGTACTGGAACTAGAAAGTTCACACACCTGGTTGTCCTGGTAGAAAATAATTCCATCTCTGATTATTAGGCAGGGATGAAAGCCAGCATAAATTGCACCCATCAACGACTCACCCACCCTGATGAAGACAACTAAAGCTAATCTGGCTAATTGTTTTTAGGAGATGCCATCAGTGTTATACTTAAGCAATAAGGCCAGAGGTGGTGTAATATATGGCCAATATACCATGGATAAGGGCTGTTCTCAAGCAAACACAACGCAGAGTCATTAGCCGTGGTATATTGGCCAAATACCACAAACCCCTGAGGTGCCTTAATGAAATTATAAACTGGTTACCAACGTAATTAGAACAATAAAAAGTAAATTTTTGTCATACCTGTGGTATACGGTCTCGTATACCACGGCTTTCAGCCAATCAGCATTCAGGGCTCAAACCACCCAGTTTAGAATGTGTGATAATGAGCTATCAGAAGTGTATTATGCCGATCAGCCTTTGTGTCACTTCTGTGCTGTTTTGCTGTCCATGCTACATGATAAAGATGTTTAGCAAAGTGTTATTTCAGACATGACCAGCATAGAAAATGGCGTCGACAGCGGTGACACTCTCAAGAAACTCATCAATTACCATCTTTTCATCGGCCCTGTGTAATTCCATCAAGAAACTGGGTTACATCAGCAACCTCTCCCTACATGTTACATTTATTGCATTTCCTGAAATGTAGGAACAAATTGCAGGAGATTCTTTTCCAAATGATGATCTGAGGCTAATCACAGTGGATTAAAGGGATAGACAGAGGATTAGGGTTTACGGTACTTCATTAACATAAGCCAAATCAGCAGAGAGACTTTCAAGCATTTCAGATAACACTACTCCACACTGCTTGGATTTAGCACAACTCATTCTGCAATACTTTCAGAGGATTCAAAGTCAGGAAATGGTTGGAGATGCTAATTGTAAAGTTAAGTGATCTGATAAACATGGGAGTAGTTTCAATGAACATCGCAAAACTTTCTCACCTATATGATGTGCAAGTGATGTCATCTCATTCTTCCGGGTCCTATTCCATAATCTTTTGAATGGGTTTGATGATTATGTTATCAAATTTGTGAAAACACAGATATACAGTGACAATGACAATTTTGTTGTTGTTTTGGCTCTGTACTCCAGCATTTTGGATTTGAAATGATACAATGACTGAGGTTAAACTGCAGACTGTCAGCTTTAATTTGAGGGTATTTTCATCCATATCGGGTGAACCGATTAGAAGTTACAACACTTTTTGTACATTATTGGGACAAATTCACTTATGTGTGTATTAAAGTAGTAAAAAGTTAAGTATTTGGTCCCATTTTCATAGCACACAATGACTACGTCAAGTTTGTTGGATGCAGTTGCTGTTTGTTTTGGTTGTGTTTCAGATTATTTTGTGCCCAATAGAAATTAATGGTAAATAATGTATTGTGTCATTTTGGAGTCACTTTTATTGTAAATAAGAATAGAATATGTTTCTAAACACTTCTCCATGAATGTGGATGCTACCATGATTATGGATAATCCTGAATGAATCCTGAATAATGAATGATGAGTGAGAAAGTTACAGACGTCTGTAACTTTCTCATTCATCATTATTCACGATTCATTCAGGACTAACCATAATCATGGTAGCATACGCATTCATGTATATGGGACCAAATACCACATTTTGGACTACTTTAATACACGTATACAGTACCAGTCAAAAGTTTGGACACACCTACTCATTCCAGGGTTTTTCTTTATTTTTACTATTTTCTACATTGTAGAATTGACTGACCTTCATGTCTTAAAGTAATGATGGACTGTCATTTCTCTTTGCTTATTTTAGCTGTTCTTGCCATAGTATGGACTTGGTCTTTTACCAAATAGGGCTTATCTTCTGTATACCACCCCTACCTTGTCACAACACAACTGATTGGCTCAAACGCATTAAGAAGGAAATAAATTCCACAAATTAACTTTTAACAAGGCACACCTGTTAATTGAAATGCATTCCAGGTGACTACCTCATAAAGCTGGTTGAGAGAATGCCAAGAGTGTGCAAAGCTGTCATCAAGGCAAAGGGTGGCAACACTTTTTTGGTTACTACATGATTCCATATGTGTTATTTCATAGTTTTAATGTCTTCGCTATTATTCTACAATGTAGAAAATAGTAAAAATAAAGAAAATGAATGAGTAGGTGTGTCCAAACTGTTGAGTGGTACTGTCCCAATACTTTTGGTCCCCTAACATGGGGGGACAATGTACAAAAAGTGATGTAATTTCTAAACAGTTCATCCGATATGGCTGTTAAATCCAAAGTGCTGGAGTACAGAGCCAAAACAACAACAGAATTGTCACTGTATATTTTTGGAGCTCACTGTATATACAATTATATTTGTATTTGTGGATTAATTTACGTCTGCCAGATGCCTTTATGAATTTTATTGCGCTGAAGACCATTACACTACGTTTTTTTACCCATTGAACACCATTCAAAAAGTTCAAAAACGGCTTCCTGGAATTCTACGCATCACTTTCATGCCGTATTGTGCGTAGGGCTGGCACAATTACTGTAAAACTGTGCAACCAACGGTTGTGGATGAAGACCATCATGAAAATAAAATAACCGTCAAAACCGTAAAAAAATGATGAACAGCTGACTGAAGACGCGACGGCTGGGCATTTGTAGCTTTGTAAGAACCATCTTGATCTCGCGAGTTTACATTCTGTTTCACTACATGGAAACAGAATGTGAGCTTGCGAGATCAGGATGGTTCGTAAGAGGCTAACAAGCAAACAAGTATTTGGTTGCCTAGGCAACACCCCTTCTGCAATACAGCAGCAGCACACATAGAAATAGAATGAATAGAACGAGCTTGGAACCTCTTGTGTCTGTAAATAGCCTGTAAATACCCTGTTTTTATTTTTATTTTTCGTACATATTTTCCTATCAGACTTTTCATCCTTCTACAAAATATACTTTCCTGCAACCCGCCTCACTCAATGTGGAACGGATTCTATTATTGACTTACCTTTTATCTAGAATCTCCAGTTGAAACTAGCTAGCCAGCTAACTAGCTACTTGCTATTAGCCACAGTTGCTATTTCACCCAAAACATTGGATTTTCTGCCGGAATAATTTAATCACTGGACATTAATCACCGGATCGCAACTAGCTAGCCGCAACCGAATGGATGTTGCTGTTTGGCTAATCACCACTGCCCCCGATGCAAGCACCAGTTAGCCTCGAGCTAGCCTAGAGCCAGGCTCATATCCCGGCTATCTACCTCTAGGTCTAACGGACGGGAGTAGCCAGCTAACTAGCTACTTGCTCTCAGCTACCGTTAGCGGTTTTTCACCATTGCCCGTGGCCAGCACTACCTACCAGCCAGCTCTAGTCTGGACTATTATTCGGCCAGTCTGCACTGTCTGCACAGCGCGTTATCGACCCAGAACATATCAGTTTTTCTGCCGGAATCACTGAATCACTGGACCTTTAACTCCGGATTCATCGCTACCAGCTAGCTGCAACAAAATGGACGTTGAGGTCTGGCTAATCATCCTGAGCTAGGCCCATCTCCCATCTCCCGGCTATCTACCTCTCTGTCAACCGGACGGGACCACCTAGTGTTGACACGGAGCCCAGCCGATCCTACACGACTGGTCTGCCGACGAAATCGTCTGATGAGGTAGATTTTACAACAGGCTTCCCGTTACGACGTTGACCACGAAGATTCCATCTGCTAGCCCCGGCCTGCTAGCACACGCTAGCCGTGCCCTCTTGCTCACTAGTGCTTTAGCAGCCCCCGAACTACCTCCGAACTATCCTATTGCTGTTCACCGGACCTTATGATAACTCAGCTATACAGCTGATGTCTGCTGGACTGTTCCTTTTTACGGTACTGCATCCTGTTTATGTTTAGCCTCAGCCCAAACTGTGTCGTCATTACCAGCTGTTGTCTTAGCTCTCTCAAATTACACCTTGATTGCTTTATGCCTCTCTCCCTTGTCAATATGGTTAGCTTATTGTTGTTTCGGTTATTTCTAATTGTACTATTTCACTGTAGATCCCCCAGCCCAGCTAAACCTGCCTTAGATAGCTCCTTTGTCCCACCCCCCATACACGCGGAGACCGACTCAATTGGTGCCTCCAGTGATGCTATCTCTTTCATTGTTACCCAACGCTTAGGTTTACCTCCACTTTACTCATATCCTTCCATATCCTTGTCTGTACATAATGCCCTGAATCTTTTCTACAACGCCCGAAATCTGCCCCCTTTATTCTATGTACCCAACGCACTAGAAGACCAGTTCTTAAAGCCTTTAGCCGTATCCTTATTCTAGTCCTCCTCTGTTCCTCTGGTGATGTAGAGGCTAACCCAGGCCCTGCAGCCCTCAGTATCACTCCTACTCCCCAGGCGCTATCATTTGCTGACTTCTGTAATCGCAAAAGTCTTGGTTTCTTGCACGTAAATATCAGAAGTCTACTTCCTAATTTTGAGTTATTCACTGCGTTAGCACACTCCGCCAACCCTGATGTTCTAGCAGTGTCTGAATCCTGGCTTAGGAAGGCCACCAAAAATTCTGAAATTTCCATCCCCAACTATAACATTTTCCGTCTAGATAGAACTGCCAAAGGGGGGTGGAGTTGCAATCTACTGTAGAGATAGCCTGCAGAGCTCTATCATACTATCCAGGTCTGTGCCCAAACAGTTTGAGCTTCTACTTCTAAAAATCCACCTTTCCAGAAATAAGTCTCTCACTGTTGCCGCTTGCTACAGACCCCCTCAGCCCCAGCTGTGCCCTGGATACCATATGTGAATTGATTGCCCCCATTTATCCTCAGAGTTCGTACTGCTTGGTGACCTAAATTGGGATATGCTTAACACCCCGGCCATCCTACAATCCAAACTAGATGCCCTCAATCTCACACAAATTATCAACGAACCTACCAGGTACAACCCTAAATCCGTAAACATGGGTACCCTCATAGATATCATCCTGACTAACTTACCCTCTAAATACACCTCCGCTGTCTTCAACCAGGATCTCAGCGATCACTGCCTTATTGCCTGCGTCCGTAACGGGTCCGCGGTCAAACGACCACCCCTCATCACTGTCAAACGCTCCCTAAAACACTTTAGCGAGCAGGCCTTCCTAATTGACCTGGCCCAGGTATCCTGGATAGATATAGATCTCATTCTGTCAGTAGAGGATGCCTGGTTGTTCTTTAAAAGTAATTTCCTCTCAATCTTAAATAAACATGCCCATTCAAAAAATACAGAACTAAGAACAGATATAGCCCCTGGTTCTCCTCAGACTTGACTGCCCTTGACCAGCACAAAAACATCCTGTGGCGTACTGCATTAGCATCAAATAGCCCCCGCGATATGCAACTTTTCAGGGAAGTTAGGAACCAATATACACAAGCAGTCAGGAAAGCAAAGGCTAACTTTTTCAAACAGAAATTTGCATCCTGTAGCACTAACTCCAAAAAGTTTTGGGACACTGTAAAGTCCATGGAGAATAAGAGCACTTCCTCCCAGCTGCCCACTGCACTGAGGCTAGGAAACGCTATCACCACCGATAAATCTACAATAATCGAGAATTTCAACAAGCATTTTGCTACGGCTGGCCATGCTTTCCACCTGGCTACCACTACCCCGGCCACCAACTCTGCACCCTCCGCTGCAACTTGCCCATGCCCCCCCCCCCCGCTTCTCCTTCACACAAATTCAGACAGGTGATGTTCTGAAAGAGCTGCAAAATCTGGACCCCTACAAATCAGCTGGG
Source organism: Coregonus clupeaformis (assembly GCF_020615455.1). Classification (NCBI taxonomy): domain Eukaryota; kingdom Metazoa; phylum Chordata; class Actinopteri; order Salmoniformes; family Salmonidae; genus Coregonus; species Coregonus clupeaformis. The sequence continues at coordinate 270,554 of NW_025534033.1, forward strand.
CTAGACAATCTGGACCCTTTCTTTCTAAAACTAGCCGCAGAAATTGTCGCAACCCCTATTACTAGCCTGTTCAACCTCTCTTTCGTAACGTCTGAGATCCCCAGAGATTGGAAAGCTGCCGCGGTCATCCCCCTCTTCAAAGGGGGTGACACTCTAGATCCAAACTGTTACAGACCTATATCCATCCTGCCCTGCCGTTCGAAAGTATTTGAAAGCCAAGTTAACAAACAGATCACCAACCATTTCGAATCCCACCGTATCTTCTCCGCTATGCAATCCGGTTTCGAGCTGGTCATGGGTGCACTTCAGCCACGCTCAAGGTCCTAAACGATATTATAACCGCGATCGATAATAGACAGTACTGTGCAGCCGTCTTCATCGACCTGGCCAAGGCTTTCGACGCTGTCAACCACCGCATTCTTATTGGCAGACTAAATAGCCTTGGTTTCTCAAATGACTGCCTCGCCTGGTTCACCAACTACTTCTCAGATAGAGTTCAATGTGTGAAATCGGAGGGCCTGTTGTCTGGACCTATGGCAGTCTCTATGGGGGTACCACAGGGTTCAATTCTTGGGCCGACTCTTTTCTCCGTGTATATCAATGATGTCGCTCTTGCTGCTGGTGACTCTCAGATCCACCTCTACGCAGACGACACCATTTTGTATACATCTGGCCCTTCATTGGACACTGTGTTAACAAACCTCCAGACGAGCTTCAATGCCATACAACACTCCTTCAGTAGCCTCCAACTGCTCTTAAACACTAGTAAAACTAAATGCATGCTCTTCAATCGAACGCTGCTGGCACCCGCCCACCCGACTAGAATCACCACTCTCGACGGGTCTGACCTAGAGTATGTGGACAACTACAAATACCTAGGTGTCTGGTTAGACTGTAAACTCTCCTTCCAGACTCACATTAAGAATCTCCAATCCAAAGTTAAATCTAGAATCGGCTTCCTATTTCGCTACAAAGCCTCCTTCACTCATGCTGCCAAACATGCCCTCGTAAAACTGACTATCCTACCGATCCTTGACTTCGGCGATGTCATTTACAAAATAGCCTCCAACACTCTACTCAGCAAATTGGATGTAGTCTATCACAGTGCCATCCGTTTTGTCTCCAAAGCCCCATACACTACCCACCACTGTGACCTGTACGCTCTTGTTGGCTGGTCCTCACTACATGTTCGTCGTCAAACCCACTGGCTCCAGGCCATCTATAAATCACTGCTAGGCAAATCCCCGCCTTATCTTAGTTCATTGGTCACCATAGCAGCACCCACCCGTAGTCTGCGCTCCAGCAGGTATATCTCACTGGTCATTCCCAAAGCCAACACCTCCTTTGGCCGCCATTCCTTCCAGTTCTCTGCTGCCAATGACTGGAACGAATTGCAAAAATCTCTGAAGCTGGAGACTCTTATCTCCCTCACTAACTTTAAGCATCAGTTGTCAGAGCACCTTACCGATCACTGCACATGTACACAGCCCATCTGAAATTAGCCCACCCATCTACCTCATCCCTATATTGTTATTTATTTTGCTCTTTTGCACCCCAGTATCTCTATTTGCACATAATCTCTTGCACATCTAGCATTCCAGTGTTAATACTAATTGTAATTATTTTGCATTATAGCCTATTTATTGCCTTACCTCCATAACTTGCTACATTTGCACACACTGTATATATATTTTCTGTTGTATTTTATGACCTTATGTTTTTTTTTACCCCATATGTAACTCTGTGTTGTTGTTTTTATCGCACTGCTTTGCTTTATCTTGGCCAGGTCGCAGTTGTAAATGAGAACTTGTTCTCAACTGGCTTACCTGGTTAAATAAAGGTTAAATAAAAATAATTTTAAAAAACCCTCGTAAACTCATGGGTATACTCGCAATTCCAAACTGTTACGGTGACCGTGGTCATTTGGCTGGCCAATTACTGTCATCCAAAATTCATGACCGTCACAGCCCTCATTGTGCTTCTGTTTTATCTGAGTATATTTGTCTGATTCTGTTGGACATGGACAGAAGTGTCTGGTCATGAGCCTGTGAAGTACATTAGCAGGTTGATGTGTTCAGATCAGATGAGTGTGTAAAGAGGACTGTCTGACTGTCTGTGTGTAAACCTGCTGTTTGGACAGTGACTGTTGTGTTGGAGTCAGAGTGAGGGCAGAGCAGCGCGGTAGTGGCCTGCTGGTATTCGCTCAGGGAGTTCCTGTTGGGTTCACACAGTGTGATGTTAGTGACAGCGGAGAGGAGACCGTATTATAGTCTGGACTAGGGGTCTGGTGTGCTGCAGACTGTTCTGTTTGTCGGTGCATCTCTCTGTAGATTCTCTGCAGAATTGACCAGGTCCCTCTTGCAAAACCATTTCTCATGTTACAGTAATGGGACATACTGGTCAAATTGATTTTGGTTACACTGGTTTGAACCTTCAGTTTGAGGGTTTTGGTTATGTGGTTGTCGTTACTGTGAGTCTATTATCCATGAAACTCCTATGGCTTGGTCACTCAATAGCTGAGGACAGAATGACCATTATTGCTCAGCTGCTTTGCAAATGAAGACAGAAGGATCTGAGGCTAAGAGGGGATTTCCACATAACGCAATAATTTGGATATCCACTCTAGCTTCTCCCTCATGTGGGTGCTAGCAAGCAGGCTAGGTAGTGCTAGGTATCAACAGCCAATCCAGTAGGGGCTGGAAGCTATAGTGAGCTTTGATTGGTCCATAGCGTCGCGATATCGCAGAGTATTTGCATAAAGTTCAGCTTTCCCCAACTCTGGTCCCGCCCTGTTCACGCTCCCTCGCCCATGCTCGCATCGCTCAACGTTCCCCCCGTCCACTTCACCTCCCTCCATTGAAAATGAATGGGGCGCCGTTGTTTCATTGCCCCCAATGTGTTATGTGGAAATGCATTGTAAGGTTGTTCAGCATGACATGTACAGGATGACCACCATCATGTGTTCTTGCTATAGTAATTAAGGAGCCTGTGATTGCATCAATTTGACAAACACTGCAGACTGAAGGAAAGCTCAAACCAACCGTCCATCTGTTGTAACTTACCACTTTTGCATTGTATTCTCAGAGTAGATATGTTTTAAAGGAATTGTTTGTTAAAGAACATAATATTAAATGTACTGCTTTTCCACAAAAGACTGAGAACATAAAAAAAAATAGTATAGATATTCTGTGCAAAAGAAAGATAGACCTTTTCTCTGTTTTTCTTCACCTAGTGTGGTGTCCCTGCTGAACAAGCCATTATTTGAACATCAAAGTGGGTATGGATATTCATACTGCATTACTGAGACAGGTACCCAAGCAACAGTGTTCCTTAAGCAGCATCCACATGCAGCTTCAATGCTGTAAATTCTGTTCATGGAAATGTCAGGAGTTACTGTAGCAAGTTGCATAACCAGTCCTGATGCTGTAACGATTTTGTTTTAGGTCCACAAGTTGGCACATGCGATGATGTTGGTTATTCACCTCACATGCTAATTAAATTGTGAATTTCTTGGTAACCTCCAGGCTGTACATGTACTGTCAGGCATTGTGCATGAGAGAAGGACAACATCTTATTGGCAGAGAGAGAGGAGGGAGAGTAGGAAGAGGATAACTTATTGGTTGGTTATTTCACTGTACACTGACTGGTGATGTTTTGGACAGCCATGGAGCTGACATGTGCTCCTCCATGGTTCTTCCTGGTTAACTTAGTTCATGCCACCTCCTCCTCCTCCACACTCACTGCTAGAGTGAGCTGAGACGTTGTGTTCTGGTCATGGCTGAGAGATGGGCTAAATGACACAATCCCAATTCTCCACCCTTTTCCCAAAGTGTGCACTTGCACACTTCCTGGCATGGAAACTCCCTCTAGCCAACGATAACACCAATCAAAGGCTTTTAGATTCATGACAGAAGGTGTGCAAGTGCCCACTTAGTGAAAAGGGTGGAGAACTGGGACACAGCCATGGGTTAAGATTAAGGGCACTCTGTACTGGTACAGCTGACAACAGTACAGCAGAGTACAGTCTAGTGGTGTTCCTGCTTCATCACGGATTCCCTCAATATTTGATGAGCTTCCAGCCTTGGGATCTCCCTCTGTTTGTAAACTTGCATAATCTCAGATGACTGCTGACTGCAGCAGGATGGAAGGGATCCTCAAGCTGTAGTAATACTTAATGTAGATTTCCACATTGCCAGAGAGGGGGATAGAGCTGAGGAGAAACGGATTGGGGCAGTGGTCCTGAAACATTAATTACAGAAGCAGAAGGCTCTGAGGAGGTGTTTCTGAGACTGTGCTATGCAGAGGTTAGAAGAAACTCTTCTTGCTCTAGCTTTCGCTGTTTTTGAACTCTGAGGGGGTGGAGCTCTAACACTCTGTGCCCTCAGGAGAGCTGGCTTTTACAGGAAGTTTAAAAGTTTGTGACTGCTCAAAACTAGGATTATGATGTCAATTGAATTGGCTTGTGGGAAAAGGAAAGTCATTATTTAGTGTGAAAGTAGGATAATGAATCTGTGCAATGACACAGATTCTACTGAGCTACCGGATAAGGATAAAGGATTTGTGTGAGAAAAGAAGAGGTGTTATATTAATTTTTGGTTTCTGTGTGTCAGTGTGTGAATCATATTAGAGAGTTCATATACTTCTGCAGCTGAAGGTTCAAGCTTATCTTTGATCAGCTGTGTGATTAAAGGCCTTCCCACACTGGACGTAGGAGTCAGTCTTCTACCATTATTACATGTCACACTGTGCGATGTTACCAAATTAAAATCTTGATATCCACCAGTGGTCTAAGTACGTAAGTAAAATACTCAAGTTGTCTTTTTTTAGGTATCTGTACTTTACTGTTTATTTTTGACAACTTTTACTCCAGTACATTCCTAAAGAAAATAATGTACTTTTTACTCCATACATTTTTCCTGACACCCAAAAGTCCTCGTTATATTTTGAATGCTTAGCAGGACAGGAAAATGGTCCCACTCACGCACTTATCAAGAGAACATCCCTGGTCATCCCTACGTCCTCTGATCTGGTGGACTCACTAAACACAAATACTTTGTTTGTAAATTATGTCTGAGTGTTGGAGTGTGCCCCTGGCTATCCGTAAATTCAAAATACAAGAAAAACATGCCTTCTGGTTTGCTTAATATAAGGAATTTGAAATGATTTATACTTTTACTTCTGATACTTAAATATATTTTAGCATTTACATTTAATACTTAAGTGTATTTATAACCAAATACTTTTAGACTTTTACTCAAGTAGTATTTTACTGGGTGACTTTCCCTTTTACTTGAGTCATTTTCTATTAAGGTATCTTTACTTTTACTCAAGTATGACAATTGGGTACTTTTTCCACCAGTGATATCCACCTGGCCAGATTGTACGATTTACTTCAGTTTTGTTGTCACATTCTGTGATTGGCTTGCGATGCTATATCAGCCGATGTAGGCTATGTCAACTGCAGTGGTGTATTGGATCTGCGCATGTTTCAGCACCAGCAGCGCAAGCGAATGCACGAGTGCAATTCATTCGGAAAAACTGAAATTATGCATCTTATAAATAGTTTTGACCTACAAACTTTATATGTCCAAACTCAGAATCGTTTATCAAAATCCCATCAGGTAGCATGATTTCAGATGTGTCATGTAAACAAGATTATTAGGGAAATAACTTTTCTTGCAAAGCATGTAAACGTTTAAATCGAACTGTTATATTAATCTAAGTATTCACAATAATCATGTTATTGTGTGCATACTCAGTGCCGGCCGTGTTCCTATTGGTCAGTCACCAGGATTGGCTCGTAACACCAGCTACACTACACGATAAAGGCTCAACATTTTTGACACGGTCAGAACTTTGTCGGCGCCTACGACTGCACGTAGCGGTACTTATTCGGCAGACCTAGACACTGTCACACTGAACGAGCCAAGACGTCCGACAATCGTTTACGACCTAAGAATTTGCCCACAACGTGCCATTTTTGTCTGGGACAGCAAGATTGTGGCATAACGGCTAAAATCGTACATTCTGTGCGGGCCTTAAGACAGGGCTGTCAACAAGTCTGGTTCCTCTTCAGGAAATTAAAAAGAAAATGAAGGCAATCACCCACGTACAGGTGAATGAATTGAGGAACACACAGTCAGGCAAAGGTCAAACTCATGTCCCAATGATCTTGTCCTTGATAGGGTGTTCTGTAGCTCATCATATGAAGACAAGCAGAAATGTAATTTATTTTGGACTGTGGTGTTATTGCAGGCTGGGCAGGTGCACATGTTTTTCTAGTAATCAATCTTTAATCTAGCTCAGGTGATTGGAGGGCCAGAGCTCACAGACACATTTGTTTTCTGAAGGACACAGTCTTGTCTTGTTATAGTGAGTGTGCACTGCACATGAAAGACAGCTTAGTGTGTGTGTGTGTGTGTGTGTGTGTGTGTGTGTGTGTGTGTGTGTGTGTGTGTGTGTGTGTGTGTGGGTGAGTTTAACTATACTTGTGGGGACCAGAAGTCCCCACAAGAATAGTAAACAAACAAAAATTAGACTATCTGGGGACATTTTGTTAGCCCCCACAAGGTCAAATGCTATTTCTAGGGGGTTTAGGGTTAAGGTTAGAACTAGTGTTAGGGTTAGGAGCTAGGGTTAGTTTTAGGGTTATAGTTAAGGTTAGGTTTTGGGGTTAAGGTCAGTGTAAGGGTTAGGGTTAGGGAAAATAGGATTTTGAATGTGTAGGTGTAAAATAGTGTGGGTGTGTGTGAAGGTGGAACGTTAGTGTTAGAAAATATCTATCCATGTTCATGTATTATATATGAGACAATATCTGAAGATATTTGAGTGTGTGTATGCATGTGTCAATAATACCAGAATAATTTAACCCCATTGAAGAATATGTGTGTATGTGTGTGTGTGTGTGTGTGTGTGTGTGTGTGTATGTTTCAGCGAGCTCTCCTAGAGCAGAAGCAGAAGAAGAAGAGGCAGGAGCCTCTGATGGTGCAGTCCAATGTGGACGGGCGGTCTCGCGCCCGCAGGACCAAGCAGTGTGAGGAGCAGGCTCCCCTGGTAGAGTCTTACCTCAGCAGCAACAGGAGCACCATCTACCACGGTAAGAGAGCCAGCCAGGACCCTTTCACCACCAGGACCCTATTACCAGGGCTGTGTCTCAAATGGCACCCTATTCCCTATATAGTGCACTACTTTTGGCTAGGCTCTGTATACTACTACTATATAGGCTCTGTCCAAAAATAGTGCTCTATATAGGGAATAGGGTGCCATTTTGGAAATAGCCCAGGACCCTATCAACAGCTGTTTACCATAAGAACCTGCTTCCTCTCATCTCTGATGAAGCTGCTCCAGTGGCGCCGGGCAATTACAGAGATGTCCAGTAACACTCCGGCATGGGGCCCTTTCATAGGCAATGCAACTATTCACAGCCATGACAGGGTGGTGTTGAGCCAGGTTACTCTCATAGAGTGCTTGTGAAGGATGGCTGATTGAAATACTGTATACTGCTCACTGTTTGATCAAGTTAATCTATTGATTCTTTGCTCCTGGACCAAAGGACAACTTTTCTACTGTAGTGATTTTTTTAGTGTTACTTTGTGCTCTGCATATGTTAATATTGAGATATCTATCAATGCCATGTCAAGGTCGGCAAAATAAAAATGTAATACTTTATTAATGAAATGTCTTTGTGTGAGAGAGAGAGAGACTCTAGGATTTACCAGTTCATGCCTTTCAACTATAAAACTCTAGTGGTCAGAGCTCTGCAGTAGTCCTTCCAGATAGCACAGAGAGCAGAGATGGTGTTCGTGCTGTGGCGATTGGGCTACTTATCTCCACAGAGGGACTTTAGCTGCAGTCTTAATCCCCAGCTCAGAGTGACTGAGTCTGGGCTCCAGGCCATGCATCCACACAGCACACCCTGGATGGCTGGCTGCTGGAGAGGAACGCAATGCCCAACACAACATAAATCAGGCAATGGGTACAAAAAAAGAACTGAAAAAACAAATATACCACTAACCATTATTAGGGCAACAATTAAGAAGTTTAAAACCATTGGAACCGTGGTAAACTTGCCTGGTAGAGGAAATGTGTAGCTTGTCCCCACGCACAGTGAGGAAGATGGTTCAGAAGGCAAAGAAAAGTCGAAGGGTCACAGTTGGAGAATTACAGAACTTGGTCGCATATTGGGGTCTCCAAATCTACAATTAGATGCCACCTCCATGCCGATGGGCCATTTGGAAGGGTTGCCATAAAAAAGCCTTTATTGAGAGCAACCAACAAATGCAAATGCCTGGAGTTTGCTTAACGGCATTGCCAATTGGATTGGAACCAGGTGCTATGGTCAGATGAGATGAAGATAGAGCTCTTTGGCCACACACACTAGAGGTGGGTTTGGCCTCGAAAGAAGGGTACATATGCAGAAAATAACCTCATACTTATTGTAAAATATGGTGGGGGATATTTGATGTTATGGGGCTGTGACTTGAACCCCATTAAAAACCTGTGGTTTGAATTGAAGATGGTAGTCCATAAGCACAGACCGAAGGATATCAAGGATCTGAAAACATTCTGTATGGAGGAATGGTCTAAGATCCCTCCCAATGTGTTCTCCAATCTCATAAAACATGAAAGAAAAAAAGCTCAGTATCATTATCCTCGAAAGGTATTGAAAACAGGTGGTGGCAATAATTTTGACACCTATCTTTTTTAGATTTTTAAAATAATATAATTTTAAAAAATAATACTTTTGCATTCAATATAGCTCAGTAATTGTAATATTTATTTTATACAGTCTTTTTTGCTCATCTTTATCAAGGGTGCCAATAATGTTGGCGGTGACTGTATCTGAAAGCTTCAGAAACAGCTCAGTGCATGTGAGTGGAGTGACGTCAATACAAAGTATATTTTTCATCTTCCTTCAGTGAGTGTACATCCTAATGAAAATATTCCCTTCTGACACTAGTCAAACAGCCCCTGCTATACATAGAAGACACGGAGGCTTTGTGGCTTTGAACTTCTCCGAATATTCCCCGTTGCAATCTCAGCCCCATCCTTCCAAAGATGTAAAAAATGATGCCTTTGAGCTCATTCAGTAACACAGCAGCAAACATATGGAGAGAGTCCCTTGATTCATACCTTATGCTTAACAACACACAGATGGCTCTACACTGTTAGTGAAGGAAGCATACGCACTGTTTGGTCTTGATAAAAATAGAATCTCTCGCTCACTCTCCTGTCCTTATTTTTCACCGTCTTTAGATGAACCCCTGTCTTTTCTCTCTTTAGAACTCACGTTATCTTGGCTCTATTTTAAGAATCAATTCAGCACTCACTAAGAGGGAATACGTGTTCTCTGTACCTTACGTATTTCCGGCTGATTAACCTTAAACCTGTATACATTTCCACATCTACAGTATATCCTTCAGATAATATCTAATTGATATGTATTCTCAGTTTAAATGTATTATCCGTGAAAGGTTAAGTTCAGTGTTAAGTGGAAATGCTGTAAGTGGTACTTTCTGGAATTTTCAAAGAAGTACTGTAGTATGTAATTTCAAAGTATACCAGGTAAATAGCATGTCTCTTCTGCTATAAATACAATTAGTATCCAGTAGATAAATCATAAAGCAGAAAAACCTAGAAAATATTTGTATATTATTGACTGCCCCAAATATAGAGTGACATTGTTAACAGAATAAGGTGGACTAAAACAGATTAATTTAACCTAGTTCAGAAACTGACTTCAGGCTCATGGTTATCTAAAACGGAGTGTGTAGACCTAACGGTTGTTAATGTTTCCATATATGCTAACAGTACCTTTTAGGTCATGAATACAGGTCTGTCCATCCCTCTCTGCTCTGAGCTTTTGATGCATTTACTCTATTATTCCCCTTGAAGCTGTTTGGAATAATTGCAAGAAAAATGGGTTCCCACGATGAGACTGTGAATGTCTCCGTGGCGATGGATCTGGGCTCCGGATTTTTACGAGAAAAGAGACCACTGGATATTCACTGACACTCTGCAAAACAGAGGAGGCTGTAGGGGAACTACTAAGGCAACCAAGCAGTTGAAAGGATTAAGATACACATGTTAATTTCAAGGGACTGTAGCTACAGTATGCATTTGTTATCATCTAATCCTGGAACATGTTGTTGTTGGGAGGAGTGTCCACTGTGCATTTGCAATTTTCACAGAGCTAGCACATTCATGACCTATTTGACATGAGGCGATAAACAGTGTTCTCTCCCAGGCAAGAAAAATGCCTCTGCTGTGTCTGCTTTCTATAACCTTGCATAGTGTCCTCTGCTAACTCTGTCTTGTCCTGTTCTTTCTATTTCACTATAGGCTAACCTTAACTGACAATACCCTTCTGTTTAGTCTCTTACCTCATTTCTATCTTTATCATTTTCCCCCACTTGCCTGCTAACTCCCTCTGTCCGCTGGCTCCTGCTGTGCCGTGCGTAGTGCAAGAAGCTGAACATGAGGAGGTGAAGGGGGTAGTGGACGCCCAGGCTCCTCGCTCAGCCAAAAAGGGCAAGGCATCGACCAGCTCCACCCCGCAGACAGGCAGCGGCAAGAAGGAGAGGAAGGGGAAGCACAAAGGTCAGGCTTGCTGCTGCTGCCTCCAGACAGACAGACAGACAGACAGACAGACAGGTTACAGCAGCATGCATGGTCCTCTCTCTCTGTCTGTTGGCCGACTGTACAGCATGTCTCCATCTGGCTCAGCTCTGTCTCCTACCATGATGGAAATGAAACGATCCAATTCAAATCCTCAGGTTTTCAATGAGGAGGAAGTTTCATCTCTTGTGCCAGAATGAAGTGCACCATGTGAGAGTGTTGTGCAGAGCAATATATACCACTTTGGTATCCTGTAGAGTAAAACAGATTGCATGTGAAATGAGTTGCATAGCCACCAGACTACATATTTGTCTCCTAATCGATCTCCTTTGATAGCTGTATTGTATTGCTGTATTGTCTTAATGAGTTGAGGTCTAAAAAGTCAATGTTAAGATGCCTCTTCCCCATGCTCCATCAGTTACCTGGCTGTATGCTTCTCACTCATTCTCATTCCCATCCTTTCAAACCTCAAGCTGGATTGGACTCGGTTCTGTTCATGTTTCCGTGCCACGTCTCTGGTGGCACATAGTGGCATTCTAAAGCTAATCAAGCTGCCCTTACAGAGAAGCGAAGCGTGCACTCTGGTGCTAAGTCTGTTCAAAATCTAATCTGAGTAATGATGTTAGAGGAGTCGGTCCTGTCTGCCTGCCAAGTAAACACCTCAGTGGCTGCTGTAACGCTCCTTGGGCTTGATACAGAGTTCATACGTAAGCAGCATGAATTGAAATGGAAGTGCGTAATTGTGCTCCCTTTCTCACTTTGATGTCTCTCTCAGCCTCTGTTTCAATAATCAAAGTCCTGGTATATAGCTAGTGGCTGTCTGAAATGCTTGCTTACGAATCCTTCCCAAAGATGCGGATTTTAAAAAAAATAGTCACACAAGGAATAAAATACACAAGAATGGAGCTATATACAGGGAGTACCAGATCCATGTGCAGGGTTACAAGGTATTTGAGGTAGATATGTACCTGAAGGCAGGATACTGCTGCTACTGTTTATTATCTATCCTGTTGCCTAGTCCCTTTATCCCTACCTATATGTACATCTACCTCAATTACCTCGTACCCTTCCAAATCGACTCGGTACTGGTACCCCATGTATATAGTCAAGTTATCGTTGCTCATTGTGTATTTATTCCTCAAGTCATTATTTTTCCATTATTTCTCGTTTTTTTCTCTCTGCATTGTTGGGAAGGGCCCGTAAGTCAGAGTGTTAACCTGTTTTTCAAAGTTTTACTCACATCGGCTACGGAGAGCGAGCTCACACAGTCATCTGGAACAACAGGGATTTTCACGCAAGTGTTGTATTCCTCGAAGTGTGCATAAAAGGCATTTCGCTGGTTTGGGAGTTCTGCGTCACTGGGCATCTCACTGGGTTTCCTTTTGTAAGCCCTGCCACATACAACAAGCATCGGAGCCGGTGTAATAGGATTCCACCTTCTTCCTATATTGTCCTTTTGCATGTTTGATGTCTCGTTGGAGGTCGTAGCGGGCTTTCTTGTATGCGTCCATGTCCGTGTCCAGTTCCTTGGAAGTGGTAACTCTAGCCTTTAGCCTAGTATGGATATTGCCTGTAATCCATGGTTTTTGGTTTTGATATGTTCGTATAGTCACTGTGGGGACGACGTCGTCTATGCACTTATTGATGAAGCCTGTGACCGATGTGGTAAACTCCTCATTGCTATCGGATGAATCCCGGAACATATCCCAGCCTGCACTAGCAAAACAGTCTCGTAGCCTCGCGTCTGCTTCATCGAACCACTTTCGTATTGAGCATGTCGCTGGTACTTCCTGTTTGAGCTTTTGTTTGGAAAAAGCAAGCAGGAGAATAGAGTTGTGGTCAGATTGTATGCGTTTCTGTGGGTAGAATAAAAGTGGTCTAGAGTTGTAGCTCCCCTAGTGGCGCAAGAGATGTGTTGGTAAAAGTGAGATAGAACTAGGGTTGCAAAACTTTCAATAAATTCCCTGGTTTTCTTTAAATCTCGGTTGGAGGATCCCTGGAACCAGGAGGGAATAAGCAGGAAATCTGGAATCCTCCAACCAAGGTTTCTGGAAAACTTGTGAATTTATTGAAAGTTTTCAGAATTTTGCAACCCTGGGTGGAACGGTTTTGTCTCCCTGTGTTAAAGTCTCCGCCCACCAGAAATGCTGCCTCTGGGTGAGCGGTTTCTTGTTTGTTTATGGCACCTTACCGTTCGTTGAGTGGTGTTGGTTTGTGAAGGGATGTAGACAACCGTGATAATTACAGATGATAATTATCTTGGTAGATAAAAGGGTCTGCAGCTTACCATGAGGTATTCTATATCAGGTGAGCAAAAGCTCAAGATTTCCTGCACACTGGAAGCAGCACATCAGTTGATGTTTATGAAGAGGCACACCCCTCTCCCCTTGGACTTGACCGAGGCCGCCTTCATCCGATCGTGCCGCTGCATGGAGAAACCACTGAGTTCTACATACATAGTCATCCAGCCACATCTCTGCAAGGCATATAATATTGCAGCTTTTCAAGTCTCTCTGATAGGAGACTCTCGAACAAAGCTCATCCATGTTATTCTCGAGTGACTGGACATTTGTCAATAGAACGGAGGGGACTGCCGGTCGATATTCTATTCATCTCAGTCTCACAAAGATGCCGGCTCGTCTGCCACGTCTACGCCTGCAGCGTTTTAGTAGCCCATGAAACAAAGGAATGGGGTCCTGTATAAACAAGGGAACAGCTGAGTCAGAGTTGAAGTCGGATATGAAGGTCGAAATCGAGCTTAGTAACTGTTGATCTGATGTCCAGAAGTACATGGTGGTCATATATGAAAATAGTATGAACTTTCTCTACAACAAAAAGTAAAGATAAATATGAAAAAGTCACTAAATAGCAGTCGGGTTGGAACTCGTAAGATGTCGCCCTTCTCCGTCTGCGACATCTTTGTTGTCTGCATATCTTTTATTGTCACACACCAGATAGGTGCAGTGAAATGTGTTAATTTCCAGGGATGGATATGTTTTATTTCACTCTGATCGAGTGATACCTATCCCTGATATACAGAGTGAGCCCTCCAAGCTGGTTTATGGGAAGCCCACTACCTTGTAAGGATGATATAGGTAACAGGGCTTTTTGTCATCTCAGGTTGCTTTTGTAATCCTTGCTCATCTGTTCAATGTTATTGTTTTTTCCTCCAATGGGATTCACTCAGGGCTAGTGATTAATCAGACCAGAGTCACGAAGTTGTTCAACACCGATATGGCCCCTTTCTTCTTACGGAATGATGGCTTACCTTGTCACGCACGCACACACATACACACACATACAGCTGCTCTCTGAAACGAGGCTTAGCTGCGTCGCTAAAGCCACATTAACAATGGGCTGCAATCTCCCTCTGAAAGCAGCAGTAATTATTGTCTAATCATGGTGTTAAAAAGACAGTCACTAATTCAGTTGGGAGCAATAAAACACTCTTTCAGAATGTGCATTTTACTGGCCGTGATTTCATCTGGCTCATCTCATTTAATCGCTTGTTGCACTGCTATGGTGGTGAGACAGAAGAGGGTGAGGAAAAACCGTATGTCAGTGACTTTGAAGCAGTAATGACTAGGGGGCCTCATTTACAGTGGGTAAAAAAGGTATTTAGTCAGCCACCAATTGTGCAAGTTCTCCCACTTAAAAAGATGAGAGAGGCCTGTAATTTTCATCATAGGTACACGTCAACTATGACAGACAAAATGAGAAAGAATAATCCAGAAAATCACATTGTAGGATTTTAAATGAATTTATTTGCAAATTATGGTGGAAAATAAGTATTTGGTCAATAACAAAAGTTTCTCAATACTTTGTTATATACCCTTTGTTGGCAATGACACAGGTCAAACGTTTTCTGTAAGTCTTCACAAGGTTTTCACACACTGTTGCTGGTATTTTGGCCCATTCCTCCATGCAGATCTCCTCTAGAGCAGTGATGTTTTGGGGCTGTCGCTGGGCAACACAGACTTTCAACTCCCTCCAAAGATTTTCTATGGGGTTGAGATCTGGAGACTGGCTAGGCCACTCCAGGACCTTGAAATGTATCTTACGAAGCCACTCCTTCGTTGCCCGGGCGGTGTGTTTGGGATCATTGTCATGCTGAAAGACCCAGCCACGTTTCATCTTCAATGCCCTTGCTGATGGAAGGAGGTTTTCACTCAAAATCTCACGATACATGGCCCCATTCATTCTTTCCTTTACACGGATCAGTCGTCCTGGTCCCTTTGCAGAAAAAACAGCCCCAAAGCATGATGTTTCCACCCCCATGCTTCACAGTAGGTATGGTGTTCTTTGGATGCAACTCAGCATTCTTTGTCCTCCAAACACGACGAGTTGAGTTTTTACCAAAAAGTTCTATTTTGGTTTCATCTGACCATATGACATTCTCCCAATCCTCTTCTGGATCATCCAAATGCACTCTAGCAAACTTCAGACGGGCCTGGACATGTACTGGCTTAAGCAGGGGGACACGTCTGGCACTGCAGGATTTGAGTCCCTGGCGGCGTAGTGTGTTACTGATGGTAGGCTTTGTTACTTTGGTCCCAGCTCTCTGCAGGTCATTCACTAGGTCCCCCCGTGTGGTTCTGGGATTTTTGCTCACCGTTCTTGTGATCATTTTGACCCCACGGGGTGAGATCTTGCGTGGAGCCCCAGATCGAGGGAGATTATCAGTGGTCTTCTATGTCTTCCATTTCCTAATAATTGCTCCCACAGTTGATTTCTTCAAACCAAGCTGCTTACCTATTGCAAATTCAGTCTTCCCAGCCTGGTGCAGGTCTACAATTTTGTTTCTGGTGTCCTTTGACAGCTCTTTGGTCTTGGCCATAGTGGAGTTTGGAGTGTGACTGTTTGAGGTTGTGGACAGGTGTCTTTTATACTGATAACAAGTTCAAACAGGTGCCATTAATACAGGTAACGAGTGGAGGACAGAGGAGCCTCTTAAAGAAGAAGTTACAGGTCTGTGAGAGCCAGAAATCTTGCTTATTTGTAGGTGACCAAATACTTATTTTCCACCATAATTTGCAAATAAATTCATTAAAAATCCTACAATGTGATTTTCTGGAATTTTTTTATCTCAATTTGTCTGTCATAGTTGACGTGTACCTATGATGAGAATTACAGGCCTCTCTCATCTTTTTAAGTGGGAGAACTTGCACAATTGGTGGCTGACTAAATAGTTTTTTTCCCCACTGTATAACCGTTGTGTAAATTTGATTGATCAGATTTTGGAACCTATCCTATAGGATTTTATTCGATAGGACTGGTTTTAAAATCTGATCGTTTTTTCAAATTGGATTATTGTATTATAGTCCTATAGGATCCTATAAGATAAAATTTTATAGGATAGAATACCATAAGAGTCCAATAGGAATGGTTCCAAAATCTGATAGGATTGAACCACTCCCATATTGTTGTGGTGTGTTTAAGAGGTTGAGAACCACAGGGAATTATCACTGGTGTGAGTAGGCAAAGAGATGGAGATTGTGCTCTGGAGAGACACGGGAGAGATACTGTTCCTCAGTTTACTGGGCTTAAATCTTGATTGCAGTTTAACATACAGTACCAGTCAAAAGTTTGGACACACCTACTCATTCCAGGGTCTTTCTTTATTTTTACTATTTTCTACATTGTAGAATAATAGTGAAGATATCAAAACTATGACAAAACACATATGGAATCATGTAGTAACCGAACAATTGTTAAACAGATTTGAGATTCTTCAAAGTAGCCACCCTTTGCCTTGATGACAGCTTTGCACACTCTTGGCATTCTCTCAACCAGCTTCATGAGGTAGTCACCTGGAATGCATTTCAATTAACAGGTGTGCCTTGTTAAAAGTTAATTTGTGGAATTTCTTTCCTTCTCCATGCGTTTGAGCCAATCAGTTGTGTTGTGACAAGGTAGAGGTGGTATACAGAAGATAGCCCTATTTGGTAAAAGACCAAGTCCATATTATGGCAAGAACAGCTCAAATAAGCAAAGAGAAATGACAGTCCATCATTACTTTAAGACATGAAGGTCAGATTAACAGCACCTCAGATTGCAGCCCAAATAAATGCTTCACAGAGTCAAGTAACAGACACATCTCAACATCAACTGTTCAGAGGAGACTGCTTGAATCAAGCCTTCATGGTCGAAGAAGAGACTTGCTTGGGCCAAAAAACATGAGCAATGGACATTAGTCCGGTGGAAATCTGTCCTTTGGTCTGATGAGTCCAAATTTTAGATTTCTGGTTCCAACAGCCGTGTCTTTGTGACACGCAGAGTAGGTGAACGGATGATCTCCGCATGTGTGGTTCCCACCGTGAAGCATGGAGGAGGAGGTGTGATGGTGTGGTGGTGCTTATCTCCCGAGTGGCGCAGTGGTCTAAGGCACTGCATCACAGTGCGAGAGATCCTGGTTCGAATCCAGGCTCTGTCGTAGCCGGCCGCGACCGGGAGACCCATGGGGCGGCGCACAATTGGCCCAGCGTCGTCTAGGGTAGGGGAGGGAATGGCCGGCAGGGATGTAGCTCAGTTGGTAGAGCATGGCGTTTGCAACGCCAGGGTTGTGGGTTCGATTCCCACAGGGGGTATGAAAAAAAAAACTCACTAACTGTAAGTCGCTCTGGATAAGAGCGTCTGCTAAATGACTAAAATGTAATGTAAATGTGCTTTTCTGGTGACACTGTCAGTGATTTATTTAGAATTCAAGGCACACTCTTAACCAGCATGGCTACCACAGCATTCTGCAGCGATACGCCATCCCATCTGGTTTGCGCTTAGTAGGACTATCATTTGTTTTTCAACAGGACAATGACCCAAAACACACCTCCAGGCTGTGTAATGGCTATTTTACCAAGAAGGAGAGTGATGGAGTGCTGCAACAGATGACCTGGCCTCCACAATCACCCGACCTCAACCCAATTGAGATGGTTTGGGATGAGTTGGACCGCAGAGTGAAGGAAAAGCAGCCAACAAGTGCTCAGCATATGTGGAAACTCCTTCAAGACTGTTGGAAAAGCATTCGTCATGAAGCTGGTTGAGAGAATGCCAATAGTGTGCAAAGATGTCATCAAGGCAAAGGTTGGCTACTTTGAAGAATCTCAAATATTTGATTTGTTTAACACTTTTTTGGTTACTACATGATTCCATATGTGTTATTTCATAGTTTTGATGTCTTCACTATTATTCTACAATGTAGAAAATATTAAAAATAAAGAAAAACCCTTGAATGAGTAGGTGTGTCCAAACTTTTGACTGGTACTGTAAATGTTCAGGTTTCTGTGCCGTATTTAGCTGTATATAATCTAAAATCTACATATTAGATTTTAGATTATTTGCGCTAATTTGCTGTACTTGGACAGTATGTGTTACTACATTACACAACCTCACGTTCGACCACATCAAATTGAGGGTAATTACACATCCTTTTTAGCTCAGATTAGACCGGCGGTCTTGGGACTTCAAATTATACTATCATTTTCAAACTCAAATGGCAGGGAACATTTGGGGCGCGCTCTCTGTATAAATGTCACTGGCCTCACACCAATACATGGATTTGAGAGTCAAACTATCACTCAAATAACAGCTAACCCTTGTCACTGTTGATATCCTATGGCGGGTCGTGATTTGTTAAAACAATTAAAGTTCCCTTCCCCGTTTCGGCAGCCTCACAAAACCTCCATCCGACATTCTAGAATTTAGATGACTCTCTTCAGCAAATTCTCTTCTAACCAGTGATATACAAATTATTCTCAGATTCACTGTGGCCTTTGAATGGTGTTAGTTTAAACAGTACATACACCCCAAATGTTTGCCCACGCTCTATTGATTTCAAATTGATATCGATATGAGTGATTAAATTAAGTGTTGTGTTTATCTTTCCGCGTTGGCGACCCACTTGAAACAAAATGCAACAATCCTAAATGTAGCTGGCTGTCTTCTACAAGTTGTCCTCTAACCAGTGATATACATATTATTCCCAGATTCCATATGTTTTTTTAGTAAGGTTAGTTTGAACAGGATGTGTAACCTGACTCCCTCCTCTCATTCTATTGATTTCAACATGATATCAATATGAGTGATTGACAAATAAGTGTTGCATTTCTCTTTCCGTTTTGGCGACCCCCAAATCAAAATGCATCACTACAAAATGTAGCTGGCTGTCCTCAGCAGGTTGACCTCTAACGAGTGATGTAACAATTATTTCCGGTTTCCATGTGGTTTTTGAGTTGTGTTAGTTTCAACAGTGCATATAACCTGATTTCTCCCGTAATCAATATGAGTGATTAATTGCCACTTGTCAAAACAACAGGGTTTTTGGTGCATATGCAGTTTATAATGTGCTCGTTTAAAAAAATACAAGTAATATGATTACTATTGTGGCACATGTATGTGAAGGTAGTAGATTTTATGTTTATGTTTTCAATATATCACAAGCTGTTTATTGATTTGGACACTTCAAAACTGTGTTTTGTCATTGATGATTGCATCTTGTTATTAACTTGTTATTTCTTATGAACAAATGTGTCCATCTCATCCTCCATTTGCACAAAATACTAGGCAACTTGCCTGCTTGCAATAGCAATACTTCAACCACTAGAAACTGTGCGTACTCATGGTCTAAAGTTTGCGGGAAGGTGAGCACATTCTCACGTCAAGTTAACTATCGCGTGAAGACTGACACATGCATGTTTTGGGGTATATTTTATACGTACACACGGTTTATAAATGAGGCCCCTGACCACTCCATTCGTGTGAAAGGGACTAGTAATCTGGTGCTTGAGTGGCTGAGTCATTAGCTGACTATAGCAGCAGGGACATCATGTTCTGCCCTGTTACGCAGGCTAATTGAATGGCAAGAAGCAGCGGAAGTCTTAAGAGTCATGCCGAAAATATACCACATCAACCCACAAAGGCTTTCAAAGCTGAGTTCTACTGCATGACCCCTATTACCCAGGAAAATCCATTTACTTATACTGTAGTTTGAATTTTACTCCAACTGAGATTTCCAGCCTTCTTCATTCTGCATGTCATGTTTGCATGCATGTAGGCATGTTATGTGTGAGTGTTGACACATAACAGTATGTTTGTGCATGATCTAATGCATGTGTGTGTTACTACGGTTATTGTACTACTATGGTGGTCTGACCCTGATGGGGCTGGTTGGGTGTGGTGGTGTGGCAGGACTCGATGGGCCGGCGTCCTTCCAGGAAGAGGGCCAGATCCAGATCATGACGGTGGGTCATTGGGCCATGGAGGAGGGGAGTGAGGGAGACGCTGTGATCAGCGCTCAGCCACAGGGCAAGCAGGACCTGAGGGTCACCATGCTTAAGAAAGGTATCAATACATGTAGGCCTATCCCTGGCCTCTTTGGCTTCGTTTGGTCTGAAACACAGGTCAGAGAGTGTGTGGCACTCTCCAATCATGCACTACAGTGATTGGTCGGGGATTATGAGATTGTGAAGACCTCAGATTTATTATACAGTAAGACCTGTCAAACACAGCTCTCCTTTCCCCTGAGATCTTTGCCAACTAAACAGTAACATCTAAGCCAACTAAACAGTAACATCAAGCTTATTACATCATGAATAACACCTCACTAGAAACATCAACAGTACTCCTCAGATGTACACTGCTAAAAAAAATTAAGGGAACACTTAAACAACACAATGTAACTCCAAGTCAATCACACTTCTGTGAAATCAAACTGTCCACTTAGGAAGCAACACTGATTGACAATAAATTTCACATGCTGTTGTGCAAATGGAATAGACAACAGGTGGAAATTATAGGCAATTAGCAAGACACCCCCAATAAAGAAGTGGTTCTGCAGGTGGTGACCACAGACCACTTCTCAGTTCCTATGCTTCCTGGCTGATGTTTTGGTCACTTTTGAATGCTGCCGGTGCTTTCACTCTAGTGCAGTCCTTCTCAAATAGTGGGGCGCGCCCCCCTGGGGGGAGTAGTTTTTTTTTGCACCGAACAAAAGCACAGAGTAGGAGATATGAAGTGCAGATAACAAACCCTTAAGAGACGCCATGGAAACATATCTAACAGGGATGAAAAGAAAGGCGGAGAGAGACGGAGATAATGAGACAAACGTAAGTCTCCCGAAAGCTAAGACGAGGAAATATGACGAAGCGTATGTAGCGCTTGGCTTCACTGTGACTACGGTGGGAGAAGAGGAAAGACCGGTATGTTTACTGTGTCTAAAAATGTTGGCAGCGGACAGCATGAAGCCAAATAAATTAAGGCGTCACTTAAATACATTACACCCCAATCACGCTGTTAAGCCGCTTTGAGTTTTTTTCAGCGAAACGTGCCGAATATTGCCAACAATCGTCCCGCTTTGTGAATGCTACTTCAGTAAACCAGCGAGCACTGTTAGCATCATATAAGGTGGCGTGCCAAATTGCTCAGTGCAAAAAAAAACACTCCATAGCAGAGGAGCTGATACTGCCTGCAGCATTAGACATGGTCTCTGTCATGCTGGATGACAAAAATAAAAACTATCCCTCTGTCCAATGACACTGTCGCCAGACGTATAAATGACATTGCTAACGATCGTAAAGAACAGCTGGTAGATAAACTCAAAGACAAACGTGCCTTTTGCCATTAATCCTGACTTCCTCATTTTGCTAAAAAAAAAATCAGCACAAATTGTTTTATTCATTTTTGTTTTATAGGTCAGTGTTTCATATATTGGGCTCCTGAGTTCATGTTGCTGATCAATTTGAATTTATTATTATTTATTGATTATATTTTATTTTATTTTTCAGTATCAAATGGTCAAAAAAAAATTACAGTTTAAATAAGGCACATTTCAGGTAAATTTATGTACTTTATGTCTTTTCTGTTACAGACTAAAAAACAATGTTAATAAAGTTATTCTTTGTTGTAAGTTGATCTATATTTCTTTATTTTATTTTTATTTTCTTTAATGTTAATAAGGATACAATGTTATGCAGAGGTGTACTTAGAACAATTTCATAGACATGATACTATTTCCAGTTGCGGCGGAGAGTTGGGGGGCGCGAAATGTTTACTTCTTCCTAGGGGGGGGCGCAACAGAAAATAATTGAGAAGCACTGCTCTAGTGGTAGCATGAGACGGAGTCTACAACCCACACAAGTGGCTCAGGTAGTGCAGCTCATCCAGGATGGTACATCAATGCGAGCTGTGGCAAGAAGGTTTGCTGTGTCTGTCAGCGTAGTGTCCAGAGCATGGAGGCGCTACCAGGAGACAGGCCAGTACATCAGGAGACGTGGAGGAGGCCGTAGGAGGGCACAACCCAGCAGCAGGACCACTACCTCCGCCTTTGTGCAAGGAGGAGCAGGAGGAGCACTGCCAGAGCCCTGCAAAATGACCTCCAGCAGGCCACAAATGTGCATGTGTCTGCTCAAACGGTCAGAAACAAACTCCATGAGGGTGGTATGAGGGCCCGACGTCCACAGGTGGGGATTGTGCTTACAGCCCAACACCGTGCAGGACGTTTGGCATTTGCCAGAGAACACCAAGATTGGCAAATTCGCCACTGGCGCCTTGTGCTCTTCACAGATGAAAGCAGGTTCACACTGAGCACATGTGACAGACGTGACAGAGTCTCGAGACGCCGTGGAGAACGTTCTGCTGCCTGCAACATCCTCCAGCATGACTGGTTTGGCAGTGGGTCAGTCATGGTGTGGGGTGGCATTTCTTTGGGGGGCCACACAGCCCTCCATGTGCTCGCCAGAGGTAGCCTGACTGCCATTAGGTACAGAGATGAGATCCTCAGACCCCTTGTGAGACCATATGCTGGTGCGGTTGGCCCTGGTTTCCTCCTAATGCAAGACAATGCTCGACCTCATGTGGCTGGAGTGTGTCAGCAGTTCCTGCAAGAGGAAAGCATTGATACTATGGACTGGCCCGCCCGTTCCCCAGACCTGAATCCAATTGAGCACGTCTGGGACATCATGTCTCGCTCCATCCACCAACGCCACGTTGCACCACAGACTGTACAGGAGTTGGCGGATGCTTTAGTCCAGGTCTGGGAGGAGATCCCTCAGGAGACCATCCGCCACCTCATCAGGAGCATGCCCAGGCGTTGTAGGGAGGTCATACAGGCACGTGGAGGCCACACACACTACTGAGCCTCATTTTGACTTGTTTTAAGGACATTACATCAAAGTTGGATCAGCCTGTAGTGTGGTTTTCCACTTTAATTTTGAGGGTGACTCCAAATCCAGACCTCCATGGGTTGATACATTTGATTTCCATTGATAATTTTTGTGTGATTTTGTTGTCAGCACATTCAACTATGTAAAGAAAAAAGTATTTAATAAGATTATTTCATTCATTCAGATCTAGGATGTGTTGTTTAAGTGTTCCCTTAATTTTTTTGAGCAGTGTATTTATTCATTTCTGTGAGAGTGGATCTCTCTCTCTCTCTAACTTGTTTTGTCCCTCTTTGTAAATAGGTTTACAGTTTCCACCACCTGTTGATAGCTGAAAACATACTGTACAGTGACAGTTGAATAGATTTTTCTTAAAAATTGTCTTGGGCAACCAACCAATTCAGGTAGCAGCAGGTAAACTATGACATGTGGCTTATTTTGTGATACTTTTAGTGAGCACGCTACAGGTGTTTATTGGCAGCTTTTCATGGCTCTTTCCCTGTTGGTGAGAGAGCCTCATACGGTTCAGACTCTACCCAGAACACTACCCTGCCTTTAGACCTACCTCTCCATGAACTGATGTTTCAGAACAGAGTCTTATGTGTCTATATTCTTGTGTGTTGTTTCTTTGTGTACGGTGCTTTGTGAATGGTACAGCATGCATTTACAGTTCTGTTATTATTCAAACAGCATTACTAGGAGCATGACAATGCCATTACGTTGTGTATTTTCTGTTTATGAAGGTATTTCTAGTAGTATGAACTTTGACGAAGAGGAGGATGACGAGGATGAAGTCAGTTCCAGTTCCTCCCAGCTCAACAGTAACACACGGCCAGGCTCTGCCACCAGCAAGAAGTCCTGCAAGGTATTACATCTGATGCTCTGTGTTCACATATTGATTCCTGACTCCCGGATGGAGCCTTTACTTTACACACAGCGTGCACTAATGCACCATCTATTTGCTTTGTTCTTCTGTTCAGCGGTGCTCAAAGTCAGCCATTAGTCCATTTGGGGAATGGGGATGGAGCAGTTTTGTGTTTTGGGCTACATTATGATCAACCTATTCCTCTTTTGTATCTTTATTATTGTCATTTGCTCTGTAGTTTGTTGATACATGGAAGCAGCCCAGACATTTTCTGATGTGAATAGTTTTACCTAATGGAAATGGAAAGTTATTTCCCTGGATCTCAGAACCTAAGCAGTCTCATGAATCCCTCTGAGAGGGGAAAGGGGAACTTTTGTATATCAAACTGCCTCTCTGAATCATGTCCTGACTGAACTCTTTGGTAGCTGAATATAATATTCCCGTTGACATGGCTTTCTATCATGTAAATGACATACCCTGGCCCTTTGGTCCCCTGGCAGTTTTGAACTGATATTTAAAATACCCCCTGAAAAAAGCCAAACGACAGTCCACAAAATGGCAGGCTACCAGGTCTTAGGTTAGCTCTGGTATTTCTGACTTGTCATCTGTCATATGCCGAAATAACTGCTGATTTATTAGTATGAATATTTTATACCTGCAGGAAATGTGGTGTGAGAACAGGCTATTTCTCTCCTGTTTCTTTCCTTTCCTGCCGTCTGACTCAGAGGTAGAGCTAGTCAGAGGAGGCGGTGGGCTGTGTAGTCTCCTGTGGTTCGAGGAGGTTGAGGGGAAGTGACTCTTTAGTGTACTGTGGGCTTTAGAGAGGCACCAGGAGTGACATCAGAAGCTGCCCTGAGCACCTGACCATGTCACCAAGCTGCTGAGACACAGTCTGTCTGTTACTGTAAGTTTGGTTGTTAATCATGTCTCCTCGCTGCCTGGTCCTTCCATGTGGATCTAACCCCCTGTTGAATCACAGAAGGCGTCTACACAGCCTCATGGTTTTAAACACAACGTGCTAATGTAGTTTCAGTCCCCAATGGATGTTTTATAATAACCGTTACCCTTTTATAATGGAAGGGAAGCAGAAAAGCCGAAGGTCCGGTAATCTGATGTTTTGAACGTGGCGTGGGCTGATGGGCTGTGTCTCTCTGTCCCTCAGGAGGCAGCCTCAGCGTCCACCCCTCCCGTCAGTGAGCCGGCCATTGACGTGGACGACCTGGAGGAGTTCACCCTGAGACCAGCCCCTCAGGGGATCACGGTGAAGTGCAGGATCACCAGAGACAAGAAGGGCATGGACCGAGGCATGTACCCTACCTACTACCTCCACCTGGAGAGGGAGGATGGGAAGAAGGTGAGTGTGGAGCAGAAGGATAAATACTTATCACACTGACCGAATGCAAAGTGTGACCCTTTAGGGCAGGGCTGTTAAATGTCGGTCCTGGATGGCCAAAGAACGACTGATTTTCATCCTCTCCCTTTACTAAGGGAATGATTTAGACCTAGGACACCTGGTGAATGCAATTAACTACCAGGTCGACACAAAAACAAGAAGTGTTTTTGCCCTCCAGGACCAGAATTGAACAGCACTGCTTTAGGGCCACGATCCATCCTGACACCACTTGGCCCTCTGCCTATGAACAAAAACTGGTGTCAAATACCATCGTGACACTTTGAATTAGCACGACCAATCAACCGTGACAGTCTGTGAAAGGAGGACATGCTTTGATTGTTTAGTGGAGCTGGTTAGATGAGGCTAATTTAGGTGTTGCAGCCTCATGTCCCAGGGCTTATTGATGATGGTGTTGTTTCTGATGTTGTTGCTTTGCTAATTTGATTTGTTCTTGCCAAAGGTGTTCCTGTTAGCTGGAAGGAAGAGAAAGAAGAGCAAAACATCTAATTACCTCATCTCCATGGATCCCACTGATCTGTCTCGTGGAGGGGAGAGTTTCATCGGGAAGCTGAGGTCAGTGAATCTGCTGCTGTTTCTTCTGACCACAGGGCTGCAGCTGCCATTTTCACAATAAAGAGACCATCATTATGGGAAATCCAGATTACCTTCCAAGAAACTGTGGAAGATGGTTGTTTCTCTTTCAGACTGTAGGTCTGTGGGCAGAGGTATTACAACAATGTAGAGTAGAGCAAACTACTGATTGCAGGCTCATACTTATTTGTCAACTCCATGGCATTCTCTACCCATAAAAAATATATTATGCAAGAATGACATTTGCCTTTTTGGAGTATGAATGTGCTGTTTGATATATGCTGTAATGAATTGGGGGCTATTCAGGCCCACACCTGGCTGCTCTCTTGGAGAAGACAAAGTCATTGGATTTATTACTTCCGTTTGAGCGCTCATTGTTGGGATGAGGAAGCAACACCTGCGTGTTGGCAGCCAGGGGGCCAGCGTTGATTAAAACAGGGACAGAGAGACCCTGTGGGCACACTGGAGAGGGGAGAGGGGCACTGCTGCAGCCTGCACACCCTGACAGACGCTTCCTATAAGGATGTGTGGGTGGGTCTGCACTGACTACAGTATGTCTACATTGTTTTGATTCAACAGCTTTGTGTGTGTGTGTGTGTGTGTGTGTGTGTGTGTGTGTGTGTGTGTGTGTGCGCACATACAATTGAAGTCGGAAGTTTACATACACCTTAGCCAAATACATTTAAACTCAGTTTTTCACAATTCCTGACATTTAATCCTAGTAAAAATCCCCTGTCTTAGGTCAGTTAGGATCACCACTTTATTTTAAGAATGTGAAATGTCAGAATAATAGTAGAGAGAATGATTTATTTCAGCTTTTATTTCTTTCATCACATTCCCAGTGGGTCAGAAGTTTACATACACTCAATTAGTATTTGGTAGCATTGCCTTTAAATTGTTTTACTTGGGTCAAACGTTTCGGGTAGCCTTCCACAAGCTTCCCACAATAAGTTGGGTGAATTTTGGCCCATTCCTCCTAACAGAGCTGGTGTAACTGAGTCAGGTTTGTAGGCCTCCTTGCTCGCACACGCTTTTTCAGTTCTGCCCACACATTTTCTATAGGATTGAGGTCAGGGCTTTGTGATGGCCATTTCAATACCTTGACTTTGTTGTTCTTAAGCCATTTTGCCACTACTTTGGAAGTATGCTTGGGATCATTGTCCATTTGGAAGACCCATTTGCAACCAAGCTTTAACTTCCTGACTGATGTCTTGAGATGTTGCTTCAATATATCCACATAATTTTCCTTCCTCATGATGCCATCTATTTTGTGAAGTGCACCAGTCCCTCCTGCAGCAAAGCAGCCCCACAGCATGATGCTGCCATCCCCGTGCTTCACGGCTGGGATGGTGTTCTTCGGCTTGCAAGCCACCCCCTTTTTCCTCCAAACATAACGATGGTCATTATGGCCAAACAGTTATATTTTTGTTTCATCAGACCAGAGGTTTCTCCAAAAAGTATGATCTTTGTCCCCATGTGCAGTTGCAAACCATAGTCTGGCTTTTCTATGGCGCTTTTGGAGCAGTGGCTTCTGCCTTGCTGAGCGGCCTTTCAGGTTATGTTGATATTTGATCCAGGTGTGTCAAAATGATCACAAGAACGGTGAGCAAAAATCCCAGAACCACACGGGGGGACCTAGTGAATGACCTGCAGAGAGCTGGGACCAAAGTAACAAAGCCTACCATCAGTAACACACTACGCCACCAGGGACTCAAATCCTGCAGTGCCAGACGTGTCCCCCTGCTTAAGCCAGTACATGTCCAGGCCCGTCTGAAGTTTGCTAGAGTGCATTTGGATGATCCAGAAGAGGATTGGTAGAATGTCATATGGTCAGATGACACCAAAATATAACTTTTTGGTAAAAACTCAACTCGTCGTGTTTGGAGGACAAAGAATGCTGAGTTGCATCCAAAGAACACCATACCTACTGTGAAGCATGGGGGTGGAAACATCATGCTTTGGGGCTGTTTTTTCTGCAAAGGGACCAGGACGACTGATCCGTGTAAAGGAAAGAATGAATGGGGCCATGTATCGTGAGATTTTGAGTGAACCTCCTTCCATCAGCAAGGGCATTGAAGATGAAAGTGGCTGGGTCTTTCAGCATGACAATGATCCCAAACACACCGCCCGGGCAACGAAGGAGTGGCTTCGTAAGAAGCATTTCAAGGTCCTGGAGTGGCCTAGCCAGTTTCCAGATCTCAACCCCATAGAAAATCTTTGGAGGGAGTTGAAAGTCCGTGTTGCCTAGCGACAGCCCCAAAACATCACTGCTCTAGAGGAGATCTGCATGGAGGAATGGGCCAAAATACCAGCAACAGTGTGTGAAAACCTTGTGAAGACTTACAGAAAACGTTTGACCTGTGTCATTGCCAACAAAGGGTATATAACAAAGTATTGAGAAACTTTGTTATTGACCAAATACTTATTTTCCACCATAATTTGCAAATAAATTCATTAAAAATCCTACAATGTGATTTTCTGGGAAAAATAATCTCATTTTGTCTGTCATAGTTGACGTGTACCTATGATGAAAATTACAGGCCTCTCTCATCTTTTTAAGTGGGAGAACTTGCACAATTGGTGGTTGACTAAATACTTTTTTTCCCCACTGTACTTTTGTACCTGTTTCCTCCAGCATCTTCACAAGGTCCTTTTGCTGTTGTTCGGTGATTGATTTGCACTTTTCGCACCAAAGTACGTTAATCTCTAGGAGACAGAACACGTCTCCTTCCTAAGCGGTTTGACGGTTGCGTGGTCCCATGGTGTTTATACTTGTGTACTATTGTTTGTACAGATGAACGTGGTACCTTCAGGCATTTGGAAATTGCTCCCAAGGATGAACCAGACTTGTGGAGGTCTACAATTTT